>NC_047656.1:10878690-10921565 GCF_902201215.1 Prunus dulcis | reverse complement strand
ACCAATATTACCCTCCGCTAAACACTTATTTTTAGTAGGAGCTTTAATTACTTAGCCGCATTTTGTTTTAGTACAAGCGATTGGGGAAGGAGATTTGAGCCTCTGTCCAGAGAGTTTGAGGCCAAAGAGCTCAATCAACTGAGCTATTCCCCATTCTCTACTTCACTACATCTCAATTGCTGGAATTGTTGATCAATTTTAAATGAGTTGGGTTTGTGTTTTTTTACTGCTCATTATTAATTTCCCTTTGTTGGGTATGTAGATGACAGCTTATTTATACAAAGAAATCTTCAGGAACCTCAAAGTTGCAGTTCAAGAGTGGTTTTTAGTAGACACAAGCATGCCAATAGTACCAGAAAATTGTTCAGGGAATTTCTCAATCTTCATGAATAGGAAAAATACAAAATAAAATTCATTCAAGTCCTCTATATATGCAGCAAACTTCATGATCAGATTAGAGAAACAAAAGCAACATCTTCATTGACAGAAAAATGATATCTTGAATACACGTCAGCTTCATCCTCACGCACATCTTTACAAGTCCCTGCTGTTGACTTGCCTCTACCTAAATTTTCAGGAGTCTCTAATCCTAACTACTACTAGTCCCCTCGGCTTCTAAAGGTCCACTCGTTTCTTTATCTCCATTCAGATCATCCCATTCCACTTCACCTGGTTCTAGAGACTGAATCATCTTTATTAATATAATCCAACAATCTCTCCTGAACACTTACGGGGATAACACAATTATCCCCGAGCTGTCTTATAAACTCCTCCGCTCCCTCCAGATCTGGTCTCTTTTTCATGTGTCGCAAACAGACAGCCAAAACACGCTTGTCATGCATCCACTGAGGCCCCTCAGTCAAAAGTGCTCTCCTCATCAAC
Source organism: Prunus dulcis (assembly GCF_902201215.1). Taxonomy (NCBI): domain Eukaryota; kingdom Viridiplantae; phylum Streptophyta; class Magnoliopsida; order Rosales; family Rosaceae; genus Prunus; species Prunus dulcis. The sequence continues at coordinate 10,920,683 of NC_047656.1, read as the reverse complement.
TCAACTGCCTTCTCAATTTGATTACGATCAAGATACAATCTTGCCAAAGTAAACCATGACCGTGTATCCAGTTTCCCACCCTTAAGTATTATCCTGTTAAGAAAGGCTTCAGCCTTGTCAAAAAGGCCCCTTCTGGCATAAGCACCAATTAAGTGATTCGGTATACGAATATCAAAAGTTAATTCCCTGGATTCCCATTCTTCGTAGATCTTCTCAGCACTTTCAACATCACCAAACTTCAAGAGTGAGGTTATTATGGCTATATAACCCTTATTGTATATTTTCATGTGCTTGCTGTAAAGTTTCCACAGTCTCACAACATCATCTTTCTTCCCTAGTACCGCATATTGAGTCATAAGGTGCTCATATACTGCCCTCGGTCTTTCAGAGCTTGATATCAGTTTTTCAGACTTCTCTAGCATTTCCAAAGCCCTTTCCACGTTTCCTACTTTCACATAACCATTTGCCGCAACGGAATAATTAATCCAATCCACCTGGAACCCAGGATTGGATTCCCATTCTGCCACAACCTTGTCAATTCCCTCATGATCAGAAGCAGAAGCATATGCACTGAGACGGATCCCATACGTGCATCTGTCACAACTGATGCCACTCTCTTCCATTACATTCAGCAGAACGTCAAATTTATCAGTGTTTCCAGTCTTATAATACAAATTGAGCAAAGCGTTATAGACCAAAGGTGTCCTGGCGAACCCCAGATCCCTCATCTTCTGCATGGTGGCCTCGGCTTTTTCCACAAGTTTTACATGGGCATAGCAGTTGAGGAGAGTACAGTAAACCTCGAGAGCTTTCAATTGTTTTGGAATGTTTTCAAAATAATTCTCAGCTTGTTCAATTCCATGAACTTTTGAAATCAAGTCCAGCCGGATGGCAACATCAGCCTTCATAAGGCTGAAGTACCTTTTGTCAGTCATCCACATAGATAACTGAGAATCAATAAACCAAAAACAATTTTCAGAATCTGGGTTTGCCAACATACCATACAATCTCTCTTCAGAAATCCAAATATGAAGAAGATGAAAAAGATGAAAACTTTGCTACTTGGGCTGACTTATTTTGAAGTCTATATTTCATTGCTCTCACCATTAGCAGTCTAAATCCTCCAAATTACAATGAAAGCACTCCCATTTAGCAGTTAAGCTAACAGAATTAAGCTACTCTATAGCATAATTTGAATTTCAATCCATTCGCAATTCAATTTTACCGAGTTGAACATAATATTTGATAAATTAAAGATAAAAAACCAAATAAAGACCCTAAATGAATTCCATTTCCACACTTTCTGAGCAACCAAACAGAAATTAGTACCTACCTCAAGAGCGTGCTTATAGTACTTGAATTGCCTGAGCTCCTTGATTATGGTGACGAGGTCATCTTTCTCTGCGTTTCCGCCTTCTTCAATCCATTCGTCGAGAATCGGCAAAATGCATGCATTGCGATCTCCGACTCGAGAAATCCGACCGTAGAGGTTGTTCAGGGCACCATTCCAGCACTTTCTATGATGATATGTGGGATCTGTAGCCGTCGAGTACAGCGAAACGCCCGGTACGTTTCGGAAACCGAAACGAGAATACAAATTGAACAGCGAACTGAAGCGAGAATGCTTCATTGAGAGAGAGAGAGAGAGAGAGAGAGAGAGAGAGAGAGATGGGTTTAATGCTGGACCAAGGCAGGGTTAGAGCAAGAGCGAGAGAGAGACGAGAAGATGATGCAGTGGAAATGATAAACGACGTCGTATTTGTGCTTTCAATAAGCAATCCATAAATAAATAAAATATTACATTTTTAAAGGGAAAAAAAAATCACTATAAAAGAAAAACCTTTGATAACCCTAGTGCCCTAAACGCAGACGCACGCATTTTTTTTCTCTCCTTGACGCAGCCGCGCACACTGCTTCTCGTCACTTTTCCATTGAAGACTCTCTCTCTACCAAAGGTGAATTTCTCACTCTTCTGTAAATGCGTAATCTTCAGTATTGTTATTTCCAATCTCTGTTTGCATTTTTATTTACTTTATTGAGCGATTTATTCTCTGAAACTTTCAATCGCTGTTTGCGTTTTTGGCTGGATTATTTACTCAACCCAATACTCATAAATTCAGATTATGATTATGACTGTTATTATGTTGTTTTTAGATCTTAAAAATAAGATGAGAAAAGTGTTCATGGAATTAGGGAATTATATCAAACTTTCGGGACTGTATAAATCAAGATTTATGCTCATTATTTGTTTAGGGAATTAGATCTGGTTGATTGCAGCTTTCCTTATGGCATCAATCAAAGTGGAGATTTATGGGGAAAAAATAACTTATGACTTATGTTCTGTTTGTGTTCATGTACATTGAAAATTGTAATTAGCTTGTAGTTGGCTTTTGTTTGGCGTTTCGGTTTGATTTACTAGTGTGCTATGGAATTGAAGTGTGCTTTGTAGGACAATTTTTGGTGATGCTGTATAATTCTGATATTTTTCGAGGATTCAGTTATCGGAAAATAAGATGAAATTATGATACCCCATTTAGTTCTTTGCTCGGTTTTTGTAGTTTGTAGCTCGTGTTCTATTTCCTATCGTAATGCTGAATATAATAGTCTGGCCTATTGACTTTGTTGCTTTCCATTTTACCACCCTCGTGGCGACCGAGTGCTACAAGAGTGTTCTCTTGCTAATTTTCCTTTTGTATTTGCGTGTAGAATGGACTCCACTGTGAAGCATGCTGTGGTGGTGAAAGTTATGGGTCGGACTGGATCTCGTGGGCAGGTGACTCAAGTTAGAGTCAAGTTTCTGGATGACCAGAACCGGTTCATCATGAGGAACGTCAAGGGACCAGTGAGGGAGGGGGATATCCTTACCTTGCTCGAGTCTGAGAGGGAAGCTAGAAGGTTGCGTTGATCAGAGATGGCTTTTGTCTGTTGATGCTTGAACTTCAAAGTTTTGGTTACTTGCAAGCAACTGGTGTTTATGTTGATGAATGGCAGTTGTGTTGCCAATCTCTGTTCTTATTTTTTTTAGTTTATGTGTCTTGGTATTTACGAGCAACGTAGACTTGATTGTTCTGATGAGAGTTCTTTTTGGAATCTTGCTAAACTTCCATGTCGGAAAAAAGCCCTAGGTTTTGTTTGAACAAGTAACAAGTATTCCTGGTTTCTGTTTCAAATCTTTGATTTCCTCTACCCTGAGCTCTGAGGTATTGAGTAACAAATTTGTCTCAATAGTTTGCTGCTACTTCAAAGTTGAAATTTTTAATAAATCGTTGTGAAATCATGTAGATGCTCCTATATGCCCGACTTTATCTGCTGGATGCTAGGAGTGAAAATCATGATATCTTTAGGCTTTAATATTTTTTGAAAGAGGAAAAACATCTTATGGTTCAGGGATATGGCGGAAGTCATGACTCAGAAGCAAGTGAAAAGCAATTATATGAACAAAGAAGAGGTCGAAATTTTAAAAAACTCGCACAAAAGCAATTCTAGAAACTTCTATCAGTGTAAGAATCTTCTTAAAATTAATTGTTGAGAGATAATCCACATTGTTGTACAAATAATTTTAGGGCAGTGTTGGAGATAAAAAGAGATGATATCTTCAGCAGCATGCAAGCGATGATTATTGTCATCTGGCGTAGCAAATATGGCCGCCGAAAAGCCACATGTGCTCGTCCCTCCACATGAAAATAATCTGCGAGCCTTACATGCTTACCATCCAGCTTGTGCATATAGCCAACAAGTAAAGCAAAAATGGCTTGACTAATCCATTCATATTCAAATTAAAAACCAGAGAGAGATTAATTTGAAGTTTGGTGAATCTCAAACATTGTAATCTATAAAAATAAAATAAAAACGAAAAGACCCTACTACCCTTAAAGGACCTTAAGGTAATTTTTAGGTCAGTCATGCTTATAAACATGAACTAGGGTTTTCCTGTGTTCAGCACCACTCTGCACAGGCTCTCTCTCATTCTCGTCTGAAGGTCCAACCTCCGACAAAGAGGTAAGCTTTATCATTCGTCGTTGTTACTTACAATGAAATTCCTTTCACATTTTATACTTGAATTTTCAGTGAGTATATTAATTGAACCAAGAAATTAAAATCACAACCAACCTCTTTTTCAATTTAACACTCTTAACCTTAGATCTTCGATTGCGTTATGCAGAGCCATGTCTGTTGCAGTGGAACCAACGGCACCAACGGCACCAACATTACCAATTGAGCCTCACCTTGACGTGAAGCTGTTCAACCGCTGGAGCTTCGACGATGTTCAGGTTTGTAACCATTACTTCCAATTTTGTGCATTTCAATATCATCAATGGAATTTTGTGGGGTTTTAAATGTATACATTGATTATAGATTTGCTATTTGTTCAATATCGATTAAGTTAGCTGGAAGTAGATAAAATTTATTTTAAAAAGATCCCATAAATTTCTTTCCCTGTGCTTTAATTTCTGGATTTTATTCTTTAAGTGATTTAATTTTAGTTTTTTCTCATAAGATGTAATGAATCAGATGAGCTGGGGTTGATTTTGATGAAATTAATTTAGCTCGAATCTAATTCTTCGCTGTATGTTTTAGTGATTCTACTTTGAGCTCTTAAATACTGTGTCTAGATGCCTGTTTCCCCTGTTGGATAGTCGGAAGAAAACATAGCGTATGTGTTGCTAAATGTCGGTAATTGGGACTGGCTTTTGTTAGGTTTTAGATTTGTAATAAGTGCATCCTGTGTGTCCTTTTGTTGATTTGATTCACAGTAGGTGTAACTTAGTAGGCTAATGCTAACAGTTGATTTTCTTATTGTTTGGTGCCCTTGGCTTCATCTCCACACTGATTTTAAGTTTTTTCGTGTTTTTTTAAAATAATTTATTTTGGTAAAGTTTTATGGACATTTAGATAATTTTCATATGTGTTAGACAAATACTCAAATCTATTTCCCTTATATATTTAAAATGATAATCATGTTATTTGTAACATATAGGTCAGTGACATTTCACTGGCGGACTACGTTGGAGTTGTCCCAGCCAAGCATGCAACTTATGTACCTCACACTGCCGGGAGGTACTCAGTCAAACGATTCAGGAAAGCCCAGTGCCCTATAGTGGAGAGGCTTACAAACTCACTCATGATGCACGGCAGGAACAATGGGAAGAAACTTATGGCTGTAAGGATCATTAGGCATGCAATGGAAATTATCCATTTGCTGACTGATCAGAATCCCATTCAAATTATTGTTGACGCTGTTGTTAATAGGTAAGTGGATGCAAATTTGTTATTAGATTCCTCATAGTAATTGCATACTTGCCCTGTGCTTAGGGTCTGTAGAAGGTATTGATGTTGGAGGGGAACCTCAATTGGTCTTTTAATAAAATTGATCCTGATTACTTTCTGATTTTGGAAGTCTTCTGGGTACTCTAACCACATTGGATGGTGACCTTATGGAAATACTGATTCCAATTGTATGTCTTCTTTGTGACCATCAGTGGTCCACGAGAAGATGCAACTCGTATTGGATCTGCTGGAGTTGTTAGGCGTCAGGCTGTGGATATTTCACCTTTGAGACGCGTGAATCAGGCTATCTATCTCCTTACAACTGGTGCTCGTGAATCTGCTTTTAGAAACATCAAAACTATTGCAGAATGTTTGGCCGACGAACTGATTAATGCTGCAAAAGGTTCATCTAACAGGTACTGATACATTGCTTTCTTTATGTTTATTTTCTCCGAAAGCTCATCTATCTCATTGTTTATTTCTGTTTGTTATGTTTAGTTTAGTCTAATTTCGTTTTCTTCAACTTGATACTTTTCTGACTATTGGTTGTTCGGTTTGTGCTCAGTTACGCTATAAAGAAGAAGGATGAGATTGAAAGAGTTGCCAAGGCCAACCGTTGAGGGGCTGCCGAAACCTGCGAGTATCTTGTCATTTGCTGTTCAAAGGAAGCTCCAAATGATCTCACTGTGCGAGTTCCTATTTTTCAAGATTTTTAGCTAGTTCTGTTTTGTTTCATGAAAAATGGCCGATGTTTGTTTTTCTCATATTTTTTGTTTAATTTCAAGGATGTGACCAAGACAATATCGAGAATTAGAAAAAATATGAATGGAAGAACAGTAGCTACAAATATTTCTAAAATTCGTGTTGCTCCTTTTGCTCTCCTCCAATTGACATTTTACCTTATTAAAGTGCACAAAATTTTCCTTGAACAATGTGAAACAAGTATCACGATCATATTCACAGTTAAGGAAACCCATATCATCTCAAGTGAACTGATCAATGGAGGTGTTAGTTGGATTGGTCCATGTCTTTGGTGTGCTCTTAAGTGGTTTTGCGTTTAAATCCTTATGTGTGCCAGTTTTCTCCACTCCCCCTAACTAACTTTGGGCAAAAAAAAAAAAAAAACAAAACAAAACAAAACAAAAAAAGACAATTGAGCAACTTATTGCCCAAATCCATCTAGGAATTTTCGAGAAAGCAAAAACTTCTGTCAATGCGACACTTGCCATGGCCTTCAAAGGGGTTCAAGGGGGTGGGCATCAATCGACCGAATTGATAAACCGATTGATCTAAATCGTAATTATCAGTTTGGTTTGACTTTGATTAAGAAAAAATCAAATGGTTTAAAAACCATAATTATTCTTACACAATAATTTTTTTTAGTACAAGCGATAGTTGAAACTACAGGGGAGGCGAATTTCTCACATACACACCATAGGGGTTCGAACATGAGATCTCGGGTATGCAAGTCAAGACCCATTTACATTGCCCTGTTGGCCACACAATAAACTTTTGTCATACTATTTTTAAGCAAATTAAAAAAACCTTAGTATCGCCGCGTGACGGTACTATTTTGAAAAATAACCGAGAGTATAGCCGCACGGCTATACTATTTAGTAAAAAAGAAAAAGAAAAAAAGGGGACACACATGTCGAAAACAGTACAGTCGCACGGTGATATATATATATATATATATATTTATAAAACAAATACCGTAGCATTAAAATATATTATATTTAAAGGGTATAGCTGCGCGGCTATACATTTTCTTTAAAGAAAATTTTTTTAAAGTATCCTTTTAGTTGCATTAGTTTATATTTTGGCTAGTTTCATTTTTTTTTTTTAAATACAAAAACCGGAGTATAGCCAAACGGGTATACTATTTATAGAAAAATGGTGGACCCGCCTAGCATTAGTTGCCCACCTGTCAAAACTGGTATAACCGCGCGCCTATACTATTTATTTTAAAAAAAATTCGTGGTACACTCTCGCGCGGCTATACTATTTAGTTAAAACAAAACATGCCCACATGTCGAAAAACATATAGCCGAGCGGCTATACTATTTGTAAAAAAAAAGGACCCGCCTAGAAAACACTTATAGCCCTGTGGCTATACTCTTTTTTTATAAATTAAAAACTAGAGTATAGCCGCGCGGCTATACTATTTTTAAAAAAGGCTTAAATATTAAAATAGTCATTGTGTTATAGTCATTTGACCAATTTAGTTCTCATGTTTTCAATTTGGCCCCTTGTGTTTTATTCCGTTAGCTAATGTTGTCCACTCCATCAAACTGCCATTAAAAAAATAATAAAAAAGTTATTAAGTTCGGTTTACAAATAAATAACAAAATACAAATAAAAAATCTGGAAACTCAACAACCTCTACGCCATTTTTTTTAATTTAAAAAAAAAAGAGTATGCCTGCCCGGCTATACTATTTCTAAAAAAACTATAGTACAGCTGGCCGGCTATACTATTTTTAAAAAAAATTATAAAAAAAGCCGAGTATAGCCGTACGGCAATACTATTTATAGAAAAAAAAAGGGACCCGCCTAGAGATTAGGTGTGCACGTGTCAACACAAGTCTAGCCACGCGGCTATACTATTTTTTATAAAAATTACCATAGTAAAGCCGCCCGGCTATACTATTTTAAAAAAATTAAAACCCGAATATAGCAGCCCAACTCTATGATTTTGAAAAATACCTGAGAATATAGCCCCGCGACTATACTATTTAGTTACAAAACAAAAGAGACCCACGTGTCAAAAAAAAAAGCATAGCTGGGCAGCTTCTATGATCCTATTTGAAAAAATAAAATTAAAGTAAAAAATAGAGGATATGATTTTTTAACAAAACAAAAATAAAAACAAAATGAGGAAGGGTAAAATAGTAAACATAACCTAAAACCCAAACCCTAGCTGATTAAAGACTTTTTCCTCTCTTTCGCCCTCTGGCCTGCGCCGTTCTCTTGTATTGAGCGTTTCAGAACCCTCTCCAGGCGCCATTTTCTCTTTCTTCTCCAAGCTTCTGAAACTCCTACCTCCAGGTCAGTGGTTATCTCTCTCACCCATCTCTGCCACTTCCTCGGGTAATTAAGATTGTGCTAGGGTTTTGGGGTGGGTTTATTGTTTTGAATGGAAGAGAGCCATACAGTTCTTTGTATTTTGTTATTGATGGCTTATTATTATTTTTTATGCTTCTTACATACTGATTTTGCTGCACCTAGATAAAGCTAAAAGTATTAAAAGAAACAAGAATTTGGCTTGAAATTTTTGTTGGGTTTGTGAATTGAGCTATGAAACTAAGAATCACAAAATTTTGAGGTTTCCCTTTTGCTTCTTCCTTTTTTTTAATATTAATTTTTTATTTTGAAAAAAAAGCTTGATTCAATGTTTTCCCTAATCTCATTTTTTAATTATACATTACTCGATTCACTTTGATATGGAATTCTCGTAATTGCAAAATTAATTTGCAGCACTGATTCTAGTCCCCGCTGTTGTTAACAAATGTTAACAGGTTTTGTTTAATTAATTGTGTTTATACAGAACCATGGCTGCTCCTGCCGTAGATGCTCCTGTCGCAGCTGCTCCTGTCGTAGTTGCTTCTGTTGTGGAACCAACGGAGCCTCACTTTGACGTGAAGCTGTTCAACCGCTGGAGCTTTGATGATGTTCAGGTATCTGGAGTTTGTTTTGCTTTACTTGATTTAATTATACTTTCGATATCTGTTATGAATTAGACGAACTAAGGTTGAGTTTGGTAAACATACGTTTAGCTGGTTGGTTAGCAGCCAAGGATAGGCGTCCTTGCATTTCCTTGTTGGGTTGTAAGTATCATAATGTATATGTTGCTCAACCTCAAGATGTGTAATTTGGACTTGCTTTTGTAATTTAGACATCTCTGTGGCCTCTTTGTGTGGACGTCTTGTGTTTCTTAGATTCACTGTAGGTGTAACTTAGTAGGCTGAGTTTATTGTTATTATTATTATTGTTTATTGCACTTGTTTTGGTCACATGTATTTGGTGCCCTTCCTGACTGTGCTGATTTTATTAACGCCTTTTTTCAATTGATATCAATAAAATGAAAATTTATGTCTGCTTCAGTTAAATTCATATGTGGGTCAAATCTTTTCCTGTCTATTAAGTATATTGATTAATTGGTATTTATGTGTCAAATTGTTTTTAGTTTTTTTAGATGCTGACTAAATCTTTTAATATCAATTATTTGCTAATAATCGTTTCACATTTTCAAACATATAGATTAGTTTGTTGTATTAATTTGTTCATCACATCTACTAATGGTAATATGTAATTTGCAACGTATAGGTCAGTGACATTTCATTGGCAGACTATGTTGGAGTGGCACCTGCCAAACATGCGACCTATGTACCTCACACTGCTGGGAGATACTCAGTCAAACGATTCAGGAAGGCTCAGTGCCCTATTGTGGAGAGGCTTACTAACTCACTCATGATGCACGGCAGAAACAATGGAAAGAAACTCATGGCTGTCAGGATTATTAGGCATGCTATGGAAATTATCCATTTGCTGACTGATCAGAACCCCATTCAAGTTATTGTTGATGCTGTTGTTAATAGGTAAGTGGATGCAGATTTGTTATTATATTTATCATAGTAATTGCATACTTGCCTTGTGCTTAGTCCTTTTTTTATATCGGAGGGGAAGCTCAAGTGGCCTTTGGTATAATTTCTCCCGATTATATGTTGATTTTTTATATCTCCTTAAATTGATCAAACATTTTTTCTTTTCTTTTGTATGTCTGCTTTGTGCTGATCAGTGGTCCACGTGAAGATGCAACTCGTATTGGATCTGCTGGAGTTGTTAGGCGTCAGGCTGTGGATATCTCACCTTTGAGACGTGTGAATCAAGCTATCTATCTCCTCACAACTGGTGCTCGTGAGTCTGCTTTTAGAAACATCAAAACTATTGCAGAATGTTTGGCTGATGAACTTATTAATGCTGCCAAAGGTTCCTCTAACAGGTACTGATTGATGGCTTGCTTTCTAAGCGCTTATTTTCTTATTACTTATTATTCTCGGCCAAAGCTCTTTTATCTCTGATTTTATTTCCGTTTTTGTTATGTAGTCTGATTTAATTTCCTTCCTTTGTTTCCTTGTTTCTTTTGTGTGCAGTTATGCGATCAAGAAGAAGGATGAGATTGAAAGAGTTGCCAAGGCCAACCGTTGAGGGGCTGCAGAAAACTATGTTGGCAACAAGGAGAATTTTGTCTGCGTTTGTTTGTTTACTCATCATTTAGTGATTGTCGGATTTACCCTTTGAATATGAGAGATGTCTCTGCCCTTCTATGTTGATGATCCTCAAGTTTTATGTGGTTGGATGTTGTGGTTGACTCGAATTTTATTTAGATTAATGTTACTTTGACATTCATGCGGTTGCTTTTTAGAGTTATTTTAGCATTATGGTTTCCTGTAAGGTGACCCTGAAGATTTCCTTGTGCACAAATAATAAAATGGACTTTAGGCAGTGACACCCTTTTTCTTTTGGAATGCCTACCATGTTAATACTAGTGCTGTTGCCCCTTGAGGAAGCTACCATGGCACAGTTGTCTTACCACCGCACCCTCTTTCGGAGGGTCAGTAATGCGAAGGATGTTTAACGGGAGGGAGGAGGGTGTGGTTTTCCTATTTCCTCTCTTGTTAAAAAGGTACTACAAAATGAGAGGGATGATGCTTCAATTTTAAACTATTGAGCAAAATGGTTGGTGAGTGAGTAGGGATCATCAAAACACCAAACCATCCAATGTAAAGACGGTTTTCAGTGCTGGTTATCCAGTTACAAAAGAGACCCCATAGGCTTTCGCTTTCGCGTCTCTCTAAAATTGCAGTCATGGTAAAATCTTGGGTTATTCAATCATTAATCATCAGGGACTCCCAAGCACACGAATTCTCTATAAATAGAAATGAATTCTCTATAAATAGAAATAATAGATAATTGAGGGCTTGTTATTCAACAGTATAACATGACTTATATACCCATGTCAACCAATATCAACATTGATAGATATCTATGAGGACCGTCTTTGCAATATAGAAGATATCAGAACTCTCTATCATTTCCTTGAGTAACCAACTAAGTACTAATGTTGCTCAATTTTAAATAATAAATAAAAAAACTAGTGTAGCGATACTTATGTTCTCAAAAGTTAACAATTTCAAATCTGCCATTTATTAGGAGGAAGAAAAAAAAAAAAAGTAAGCAAATGTAGTTCTTTAAAAATTGTATAAATTGAATAGTATGAAACTTATCAGCAAGTTGGGGATGTAGCTCACATGGTAGAGCGCTCGCTTTGCATGCGAGAGGTACGGGGTTCGATACCCCGCATCTCCATTTTTCGTTTAACTTTTTTTTTTTTTGGGGTCCGTACTTTCCTTTTGCTTTTTGGAGTATCTACGACACGTCGTTTGACCTCCGTCTTTTCGTGTGTCTGAGTTTCAAAGTGATATCCTCTCTACTTTCTCGGAGGCACGGACAGACTCTTGTTTCTCGCTCTCTGTCTGTGTTGTAAGCGTAGCATGGAGCTCTCATTCGCTCCCTCATCTTCTCCACGGTTTCCAGCTCTAACCCCTCATTGCAAGACCTTCTCTTCTTTTCCTTCAACTTTCGTTAAGCCAACTTCCAAATCCCCCTTTGCTTCTCTCTCAAAATGCACACAAAACTTGTACTCAATTGGGCTCTACAGAAGCTCAAAGTCCTTACCCAACTGTCAGAAGAGGCGAAATTCCATCTGGGTATGCTGCATTTCTTCCTCAATGATATAAATTACATTCAACTTTTAGTTGGTCCAATTGGGTTCTTCTCTAAGCACTGTTCATTAGGAAATGCCACTATGAAACTTTGGTTAGAAGATTTTTTTTATTTTTTTTTCCTTTTTCTTTTCCAGTTGGGTATGTTTGATTTTGCTCCAATTAGTGAATTTTGGTCTCTGTAATTTTTTCCTTTAGCTGTTATTGTTAGCTTGTGGAACTGGAAGTTTCTACTTGATTATTATTCTGAAGTGATGCTGCAATTACGACATTATGTCAAGGTTTGAAGGACTAATATAGGGTAAGCGGTTGATAGTACGCAATCCTACTATTGAACATGTCAAAGCAGCAAAAAACTGGTTAGAAGCTTGATATAGTTGGTTGTACCTATTTGCTTTACTGTGGAACATACAAATAGAAAAGGAAAAAAAAAAAAAAAAAAAAAAAAAGGCAATTTGGTGTCTGTTTATAGATTATACTCCCTGTCCCTTGTTGCTGATTTTGATTTTGATTTTACATGTGTTAGTACTTGATTCGGTTCCATATACATGGTTGCATATTGATTTTGGAGACTGTATTCTATGAGACTCAAGCCCTTTCTTTTTATGGTATTAAAGTGAAAGTGAATGCTGCCAGGCCTGCAGTCAAGTTGAAGCTGCTGGATCTGATCCAGTGTTGACCAGAATTTCAGATTTTAAAGATGCTTGTTGGAGATTCCTGAGGCCTCATACCATACGTGGAACAGTTCTGGGTTCTACGTAAGTAATTACCACACAGAACATTGATTTGTATTAGTAAACTGGTTTCATTTCCAACTCAGGCCAGGTGTAGTTGACCAAATTTCTTTGTTGTTTTGTCCACAGTGCTTTGGTGACTAGAGCGTTGATTGAGAACTCCAATTTGATAAAGTGGTCTCTGCTGTTTAAGGCATTCTCTGGTCTTTTTGCTCTACTATGTGGGAATGGTTACATAGTTGGCATCAACCAGATTTACGATATCAAAATTGACAAGTACGATGGGCGTATATTTTTACGAATTTCTGTTTCTTAAGCATACTATTAGACAAGGATTTGCGCAACAGCCTTAAACTCAAAATATTGGTTTCCAACAACCACAATAGGGTTTGTACACATTTTTTGTTGTTTAAGATCCATCACAAGTTGGCCCTTGTCAGAATGTAATTGATGCCTTAACATAGTTGATGAATATCAATCATCTGATCTAGAGACTCTTGATAGAACCTGTTCCTTAGTCATTGATAAAAGGAAAAATATAGAGCCAGACGATCTTGACCTTTGGTAAATCATCTGTTCTGTTTTTTCTTTGTTTCCATTGTGTGACAGACTGTCCAAGAACATTATTGCATATTAGTTTCTTTGAACTTATTCTGCATCTCTCTGTTGTGTTTGCAGGGTAAACAAACCTTATTTACCTATTGCTGCAGGGGACCTTTCAGTTAAATCAGCATGGCTTCTGGTGGTATTTTTTGTAGTGACTGGCCTGTTGATTGTCGGAATGAACTTTGGGCCATTCATTACTTCTCTATACAGTCTTGGTATTTTCCTTGGTACCATATATTCTGTTCCTCCGTTTAGAATGAAGAGATTTCCTGTTGCAGCATTTCTTATAATTGCTACGGTATCACTTTTTCCTCCTGCTATCCAATTCTCACAATAGAAATATGTGCTTATTTTTTGCAATTTTTTTTTTCTCCATTCTAAAGTCAGTAACTACTCAAATTGCTTGATATTTTTTGTACATGGGATTTGAAATTCATGTGCCCACCTTAAAATGTCCAAATAAAAAGTAAAGTAGATAATAGTTAATACATTTATAATCATCACAATCTAAGCAAGTTCTGGTAAAAAAGCCTGAAAGTTATAGAGAAATAAAGTTAAACATTCACAAATTATACCCATGAAAAAAAGAGAGTAGAAAAGTGTTGGCGGAAGCAGACCTGTGAGTCACAGGAAAGCGAGTAGTTTATTTTAGAAGCAGTGTGAAACAAAAAACAAAAAACAAAAAATTCCAAATATGAATATTACCCTAATGGCTGAAGCACCAAATGCTATTGTAGCATAACACTCTTTATAGTTGAATCGCTGCAATAGTGTAGTTCTACTGATCTCATGTAGTTGTCTAAAAATTTATGTGCATGAATTCAAACAACTTTTGAGCAAGGAGCCTGGAAAGTAAATATATTATGAAGAGGATAGGATCTGTTCAATGACTATTATGTTGATTCACAAATATATTTTAAAAATTATTTTGCCTTATTTTTCTCCAATAACTACTGCAGGTACGGGGTTTCCTTCTTAATTTTGGTGTATATTATGCCACTAGAGCTGCCCTTGGGCTTCAATTTGAGTGGAGGTGTGTTACCATTTGTCGTATTTTAACTCGTATGACTATACAATTGGATGGACTAATACAGGATTGATAAGGAACTGCTGTAGTTTACACACCAATATGGATTTTGAAAGTTAACAAAAAGGGACCTTTTCTAAATCCAACACATGAGCATTACTAATTTTCAATTTTCAATTTTATTATGCAAACAAATCTGTATTGATTGATCTAATTGTCCAACTTTCTCTTGTGAATGTTACTATATCCTTCTGATATTTTAGCTGTGTAATGTTCATAATTTAAAATTTTAAAGAGACTGATGCTGAAATTCAAATTCTACCTGCAGCTCGCCTGTGGCTTTTATCACTACCTTTGTAACATTATTTGCATTGGTTATTGCCATAACAAAAGATCTTCCTGATGTAGAGGGAGACCGCAAGTAAGTTGCAGGGCCTAGTTACTTTCTGGCAGCTGATTTCTCATTTGATTCTTACCCCATATAATACTTTCCGCACCCTCTACCCCATACTTGCATAGACACAGAGTGGGTATCATTTTGCCATGTAATTAGCATATTTGATATCACTCACTGTAATTGTCAATGTCTTATATTATGCTTAACCAATATTGGTACTCTTTTCTCTACATTTTCAGATCAGAATGCACCATTGTTTTTGTTTAAAGCCTAACATTCCAGTTGCCCACCAATACTTATTTCAAATATATGCTTACAGGTTTCAGATATCAACATTTGCAACAAAACTTGGAGTTAGAAAGATTGCGTTCCTCGGTTCTGGGCTTTTGCTGCTAAACTATGTTGGTTCTATATTCGCAGCAAGTTTCATGCCTCTGGTGAGCATGTATCCCTTTGAACTTTGAAGTGTATCTCTAGATGCTTGCGTGGTTCATGCTTTTGGACAAAAGCTAATGGCTTTGATTTATTGTGTTTGTGAAATTCTTCGTGTTTTCCGTCGACTCAAAAAATTAAAGCCTTTATGTTGCTTGTGTACAGGCATTCAGGCGTAGCTTAATGATACCGACCCATACAATTTTGGCTCTGAGTTTAATTTTCCAGGTTTGTATCTTGCTGTTCTGACCTCATCACCACTATATCCATTCTAAACGGCTTCTTTTTCTTTTTCTTTTTTTGTTTGTTCCTTGTTTTTATGAATGTCTTTTTATTTACATCCCCCCCTCTCTTTTCTGTCAATGCTCCAAGAGTATCACTCTAGCATAATTTCATTTATGCTTATGATATCAGACAAATTTACTGTAGAAAATGGCATCCCACCTCTCTGTAGTTTCTTCTCACTGAATGATTTTTTCAGTTAGGCAATTATGATACTGATTCTTTTCAATATTAGGAATTCTGGTATATTTTGTGTGTGTGCGTGTGTGGTGAGGACTTGGGAGAATAAAGTGACAATGGCAACGTGTTCTGCTTCGTGCTTTCTAATCTGCATTTAATTGGATGTGAATGGTTTATGTTAGAGCTCTTTCGCACACACAAACAAACAACACTTGATGAAAATTTGTGCTTTATTGTTGAACTCTTATGTAAATTTTGTTCTCATGTACTTTCAGACTTGGGTGCTCGAGCAAGCAAATTACACCAAGGTATAAAATTCCATTTTGTGTAAATAGCATTTTACTGGTCTAATGATCAAGCAGTACAGTTTGGAATAGGACAATTCGGCACAACTACTTCGAGATGATCTATTCAGATTCCAATAAAATGACAGAGAGTATTTGATTCATCATCTGATCATAATTTTGAATGCGTTCTGCAGGAAGCAATTGCCGGCTACTACAGATTTATATGGAATCTCTTCTATGCTGAGTATATCATTTTTCCTTTCATCTAGCAACTCCCTCAGTATTTGCTGAATCTTGGATGAGAGAGAGAGCGAGAGAGAGAGAGAGTTCATATCTTGTCAGCCTGTAAATATTGGCATAAGGAACTAGCATATGTTATATGAATCCATATGTAACAGGTTTTTCTTGCATCAAATTCTTATCCTATGTAAGGAACGTGGTAGATATGTAATATGATACTGGCCGATTCTTTTAAAGCCTGACCTTGATATATAATAGTTGGACACATGAAGTTTTTCTAAGTTAAGCCCTTATAAGAAAAGTGCACACATCATTTCTAGGGTTGCCTATAATATATTTCAACAATCGAAATCATCTATATTTAGGTCATCTTTCAAGGAGAACAAGGACATCTCTGCTTTAGAAAGCCTCCGTTTTAACATGACATTGTACACAAAGTAACAAAACAATTATTATAATTTTGAAAAGTCATGTGATGTTATAGAACTAGAATAATCAAAGAGTATGAGAAGTACCACTAAATACTGGGAGTATATTGGGAGTGGAATTATATTTGCTTTTTGTGGTGTTTACACTGAGAGAATTTCTTCTTAGATAGAACTCACTCTCTCTTTTCTTTTCTGACTCTGACTCTCTTCTCTTCTAATTGGTTGTGTATTTTACAATTTAAGAGGAAGCCTATTTATAGGTAATTAGAATGGCCTCCCGTGAATGCATCTTCAACATTTTCTCCCAACATCATAATTTCATCTTTTAACTAATACTCCCTTATTTTATTCATGTGGACTTCACTTCTTACTTTATAACATGTGAGATTTTATCGTAGCTTCATATATGTATGATGCACTCAGATGCTGACTAGTTGACCAATGTACAAGTTTTCTCTTTCGATTTTCTCACACGCCAAACACCTAATTTACCTAAACCAGTAATCTCCGAAGTCCATAATCTCCCATGCCTTGAAACTTTCCAAATGTCCTTTTTCTTCTTCTCTTTCATCTGGTCATCAACTACTATAAATAAAATAGGAACGAGTGAATTGACTGTTGAGTTGTGAGTGTGTCGGTGCTTTACAAAAACAAAACAAACGCGTTGGACTTGGACCAAAAAAATACACCTCGGGCTCTGTAATTAGAATGAGTCAGAATTAAAAGCACTTTTGCGGAAAGCTCCATATTCTCCAGCTGCTCATAGAATCTAATCCAAACAAATCCCACTCTAACAGGCCGTACTGTGACAGTACATGAGCTGTACTCGTTCTTGAATCACAATGAAGTCTACTTCTTGTCACAACTCGTGAACGCATCGTCCAAATATTACATCACTCAAAAATTACTACACCTGATAAAATCATATACAATGTAATTCACATCGTCCAAATTTTCTCGTGTTGAGTTCACAAGTATTAATATGATAATGACATGTATTTTTTGTTTTTGTTTTTTTTCAATGAGAGGTCAATGTTCATTCGCGAAACATATTTAACACGCTATTGTTATGAAATGTTGTTTTAAAAAATCAATTTTGCAAATAAATTCATCTTTTGAATTTGTATATTCAAACATAAGAAATTATTTATTTAATTTACTCATAGGTAATACAACATGCTCATATTTAAATTAATGATCGAATGTAAGTGTTAAAATTCTTTTGCACAATATGAACATGACATTTGAGCATGTAGCTGCAATAAACCTAATTTGAGAAGAAGAAGAAGAAGAAGAAAAAGACAAAAAAGTGGTACGGCGAAAGAGAAGGGAAAATAATAATAGTTTCAAGGACCGTACTTACAATTTTGCCGTGGCGGTGACCCACTTGCATTTAAGAAGGTGGCGGGCCAAAGGGTAAATATGTATTTGTTGAAACTTAATTTTTTGGTGGAAAATAAATTGCTTTACACTTGAAAGTGCTCTTCCTCAGTCTCGTACGTCTTCCACATGGCCAGGCAGTGTGAGGAATGCAACAAATTTAACATGTTGGATCAACCTCAACCACAACCAAATGTTGAATCAAATAATGGTTTATATTAAGCTGCATCTTATAGGAATAAATGGGGATTTTTCTTCTTTTTCAAATGTTGCGGGTTAGATTACTTGACTAAGGCAATGTATTCACCTAATTATACCTGAGTTCAAACTCCCCTTTTCGTACGTAAAAATTGTTTAAAATATCGTTCTTGTAAAAAGAAAGAATTTTTTCTTTTGCTAATTTAATCAGTATAATTAGTTAATGTAACTAAAATCATGTATGAATGTGTGGTCTTTTATATATATATGACATTTTCGATCATTTGAAAACATAACATTTTTCCATAAAAAAGGGAAACCCTATACTTTTCATAAGTTTTTTCGCATGATGCAAATAACACTCATTTAAGAGAATATTGGGTAGGAGAAATGTATTGTTTTCTAACCAAAGAAGTTTCCATGCATCTGTGGCCATACAATACTAAATAGGGTTTTTAGAAACCATCCCATTCCCACCCAAAATTTGTGAGAAGAGAGAAAGAAAAGATTCCTTGACCAAAAAAAAAAGAAGAAGAGAAAAAGAAAAGATTGGAAAAGGGTTTGGATGGCTAATGTCAAGTTAAAAATTACAAAGGGGATAAACTAACATGGATTAGTTAGATGAAGAAACAACCAAAAAAAAAACGAAACAAAACAAAAAGCAATTAGAAAAGTAATTAAATTATCAATTAAACCTTCAAACGACAATGTGTTCGTCATCATGAGAACTTTACACATCAAATCACTTGCTTGCTTGAAAATGCATATATTCCTCCTAAAATCACAAGCAATTTATTACATTAACTATAAATTAAACTTGCATTATAGATTTTTGGTAATGATCATTTATATCATAATAGAATTTAGTCCTAATAACAACAAAATTCAAACTTAACAAAAAAAAGGGGTATTTAAACTAGTATCTTATAAAACTTGTCGTGCACCTTTTCGTTTTTACTTAAAGAAAATGAAGCTTATTTTCCTTCAAACCAAATATGATTAAACCAATTATAGAAAAATTTAAAATCACGTAATTTTAGACATAAACACAACATTGACATGAATTAAAAAGATCAAAATAGAGATTCATTAAGAAAAATATATATTATAAGTTGGTGAACTTTCTCTTGTGGTCAATAACACTTGTGGGGAGACTATGATCCAACTGTTACTCTTTTTCTTCCCCCCTCTTCTCTCTATATAGAAATTCTCTCTCTAGAATTCTCTCTCTAACTTCTATATATAAATGTTGCAAGAATAGCATGAAGCCAACGTAGGTGCTCTGTAAGCCAGAGACAGAGAAAAAAAAGTAAAGCTCTCTGTGGAAGGAGAGAAGCAAGCCCATGAAAGCCACTCTGTAACCTTTGAAACCTCTACAAAATAAAACCCCTTCAACTTCCCACATTCTCCGCTCTCTCTCCCATCATTCGTCCATTTCTTTACTTCCTCTCCATCTTTCTCTCTCTACCCTTCTTTGGTTCTCTCTTTCCTCAGCCTTGTCTTAAACCAGTCTCCATCTCTGCTTCCATTCTGTCTCTGATTAAGGTAAGACTCATTGTGCACCTTCATTCATAAATGTATCAAAAGGCTTTCTTGTGAGTCATTCACTTAATTTGTTGGTTGAATGTTGCAATTGGTGATGTGTGTGTGTTAGTATTTGCATTTAATGCATTTGAGACTTTTAATATTTTCAAATTTACAAGTTGCAAAATTTTGTATCACCCAATTTAGAGTGTTGGATATAAACCCTCCTCTGCAATTTGCATGGGATTGTAAAATGGCTTTTGAGGAACCATGCTTTAGATTCTAATAGAAAAGCAGGAAAGAGGAGGAAATGGATGTGTGCCTATATATTCAATGGTAGACCTCCATTCATGAATGTTGAAACAATGTTTGTTGGTACCAAGTTTGATTATATTGCCCTTCATGGATATCAAGTTTGAAGAACTTTTTATGTTTAATTCTGTACATTCTGTTCAGTTTTTTACAGGTAAAGAGACCCAATAGATCTCGATCATCTCGTCGATTCAGATCTTGGTTATTTGTAGTATAATCTTACAGATATCCCTTGTTGGTCAATGGGGTTTCCAGTTTCCTGCCCACTTTCTGATTTTGATGATTTGGATAGTCATTGTGGAGCTGTTCTTGTAAGTCCAGTTAGTCTTAGGAAAGAAGAAGAGAGGAAGCCCTTGCGGTCATTAAGCTCCAACAGCCCTGATTCAGAACCAACCACCACAAATGGTTCAGGAAAGATGAATATTGAAGGATCACTTAGCTTTAAAGGGATGGAGTTAAACACCAAGCCCTTAACAAAGACATGTTCGGCAGATATGGAAAACATTGCGTCTACCAGAGCCGAAAGCGATGCTGGAGACCCTTTGCAGACAACAGAAAACCAGACCCAGGAGCCAGGAAAACACAGATACCAGGCTGCATTGAAGTTGCAGAAAGTTTATAAAAGTTTCCGCACGAGAAGACAGTTAGCAGATTGTGCAATTCTTGTTGAGCAAAGATGGTATGCTTTCATGTCTTCTTTCAATTTGAATAGCTTTCGGTGTCACACATGAAAGGAAATGGAAAAATTTTATGCCTACTAGTCCTGTCCACATATCCCCTATTTGTATCCTTCTGAAGTTAGACTTATATTTTGGTGAACTCAATTTGTAGGTGGAGGGCACTAGATTTTGCTGAGCTCAAACGGAGCTCAATATCATTTTTTGACATTCAGAAACCCGAGACAGCTGTTTCTCGCTGGTCTAGGGCAAGAACCAGAGCTGCCAAGGTTAGTTAGTATTACACTACGTGAAATGCACTTCTGTATTACACTGCTATATTATGGCTCTCACTGCTGCTGCATCATCTCTTTTGAAGGTGGGAAAAGGTTTGTCTAAGGATAAAAAGGCCCGTAAACTTGCTTTGCAGCATTGGCTTGAGGCAGTAAGTTCTATACCTTATAGTGCAACATACCTTAGAATCAATGTTCAAAATTTTCTTTATGGATTCTTACTCTTGTTCCTTCCTATTAACAGATTGATCCTCGACATCGTTATGGCCATAATCTTCACTTTTATTATGCGAAATGGCTCCATTGTGAGAGTACACAGCCCTTCTTCTATTGGTAAGTTTAATTTGGGACATCATGCAAAGCAATTAGAAATGCTCCTTGATCACAGCCAAGAATGTTGTAGCACCTATTTAATAATAAATTTTTTTCTCTTAAAAATGCAGGCTTGACATAGGAGATGGAAGAGAAGTCAACCATGAAGTATGTCCTCGGCCAAAGCTTCAAACACAATGCATCAAGTATCTTGGCCCAGTGAGTCTCATCTTCCATTATGATTTCTCATTTCTATATGTTTTCGTGAAGGAGTTTGAATCTCTTCTCACCATGGTATTTCAATCTTCTAACCATAAACCTTAAGAATGAAACAAATTCCCAAGACATTTTAGATCAAACAAAACCGGTGTACCTACCGATAACTGTTGCTACATTTCTGCAGATAGAAAGAGAGGCTTATGAAGTTGTAATGCAAGATGGGAAGTTCATTTACAAGCAGAGTGGAAATCTTCTTGATACAACAGAAGTCAGAGATGCTAAGTGGATATTTGTCCTTAGCACATCCAAGACCTTGTATATTGGACAGAAGAGCAAAGGTACATTTCAACATTCAAGCTTCTTGGCAGGTGGAGCCACACTCTCTGCTGGAAGATTAGTGGTGGAACAGGGAATTCTTAAGGTAGGAAAGAGTAATATATCAACGATTTTCGTATACCTAGTAGATTGAATCCTGTGTCTTTCTTTGAGATTAGGCTTTAATATAATAGTTACTAACACTCTTTTTTTCTTTTTTGGTTTAACAGTCAGTTTGGCCTCATAGTGGCCATTATCTCCCAACAGAGGAAAATTTTCAGGAATTCATGTTGTTCCTTATTGATCACAACGTAGATCTCACAAATGTTAAGGTACGTCGGGAAAAATTCGATTATTTTAACTGAAGAAGTTACCATCTTCTACTGTCTCAGCAGATGATGTTTTGTGTAGCAGTATATGACATGATAGGATATTATTAACTGGACAGAGCTGATCGAAATCTATATTTCCCACGTATCGGGGTTTTCCCATAAATTAATGCTCTGAGATGAGATCCTCAGACACAAATGCACCCTTGTAGCTAGCAAAAACTCTTCCCTATACTATATGAAACATAATGTTCCCATGATTCATAGTAGATACTGTTTCCATTAAAGAAATAGTAATGTACAATTGACCTGGTAATAATGTACCTTTCTTTCAATTTTCAGAGAAGTGCAGCTGATGATGAAGAAGGAGGCCTCAGCAAAAAGAGCAGCAACATTGGAATTCGAAACAGTCCCAAAAAACCAAATCCATCTAAAGATACTGGAACAACTAATGCTGAAGGCTCAGGGCAAGGGCAAGATAGCACTGATCCAAGCAATGAGGACTCTAACCCTGCAGAAAATGCTAATCCTATTCTGTTAAGATTGCCTGAAAGATTCTGCTCAAAGATAGCCAAACTTGAAATACCACAAAGAAATGATGCGTTTGACATTCTCAAGGAGGGAATACCAATAACTTGTCGCGAATATTTTCCAGATTCTGCTTCCGACGATGGTTATGAGACAGCTGAAGAATCACTCTTAACAGAGGAAGATTTCATGATCCCTAAACTAAACTTGTTTGAAGACGATGAATTTGAAGAAGACGAAAAGCCAGTGCCAAAAGAGAAAATCATGCAAAGGATTGATTCACATAAAGGAATGAAGTCATATCAGTTGGCTCAGCAATTAACCAGTAGGTGGACAACAGGAGCTGGACCGCGGATTGGTTGCATGAGGGACTATCCTTCTGAGCTTCAGTTCCGAGTTTTAGAGCAAGCCAACTTGTCACCAAGAAGAACTGGAAGAAGTCCCCGGCCCTTGCTTCCATCTCCTTTAAGTACAGAGAGAACTGCAGGGAAAAGTCCCCTTGGCCCTCGGAAGAGCAAGAGACACAACACCATAGGCTGACTGCTACATATTAGATCAAAGGATCATCTGTAGCAATTATTTCATGTTTTGATAGAGAAGATGATATAGGAATTGTTTTTGCATTCTTTTAGAACTTTTTTTGTAGAGTTTGGACTCAACAGCTCTTCAGAAAGAGATCTTTTACAGCGCTTAAGTGCTTTTTCTTACGCTGGCCTGACCCATTGATTTAGATTCACGGGTTCCATACCGAAAGAAACGTAGTCATGTCACAGGCAAAGAATATGCAGAAGCTTGTTAACATGGCTTTGCAGATGCAGACTTACAGAACCCTACATGTTTTTTTTCTTTATTTACTAACTTGCTTCTTACAAATAAAACTAGAAATAGTTTTTGGAGGACAGCAAGTTATATATTTCTCATATCCTTGTTTCTGCAAATCAGCCTTCTGGATCTTGCTTCCCTCCAAGCAAAGAATTAAACTGAAGATTGCCTCTTAAAATCGATACATGCATTCAGCATTCTCTTTTTTTGCCTTTTGTTTCTTCGGTATTCAGAATGTGTTGTATGTATAGGCACAAGTATTCTAAAATGTGATATATTTCTTGGAACCCTTCTCTTTCTCTCTCCTCCATTTTCATACAATCTTATCCATCCATGATCAATTATGTCATAAGAGTGACCGAAAAAAAAAAAGTGCTATTTATGAAAATATATTATATTTCTTGAAAATAAATGGGAGCTGATTTCCCTACTTCTCTTTTCTTCACTTACACTCCTTTTTGCTTTTTAATACTTTTTAATCAGTTTTGTTCTTTCTCTTTCCTATTCTATCCTTATCCTACATTAATTTCTTTTTTACTTAACTTTTATATTATTTCTTTTTTATTTTAATACTTAATTTTTCAACTTACACTCCATTTTCAGTATTATAGGGAGAAAAAAAAACTTAATTTCTTACTCGATTAAAGGAAAAAAAATACTGAAAATGGAGTGCAAGTTGGAAAATTAAGTATAAAGAAAAAGAACTAATATAAAAGTGAAGTAAAATGAAATTAATGTAGGGTAAGGGTAGAATAAGAAAGAGAAAGAACAAAATTGATTAAAAAGTATTAAAAAGCAAAAGGGAGTGTAAGTGGAGAAAAAGGGAGTGGAGAAATCATATCCCTTTATCAAATAGAAACTTCATTAGATAAACTTTAACGTACAATCAAAGACATCAACAAGACATTTAACATACCAATCCCAAGAGGGCAACAAACTAATATGCTAAAAACACAACTAAGGCGAACATAAGCCGCACTGAAACTACTAGCCTAGATCACCACAATTAATCGTAAGCCCAAACAAAGCCCACAAACTTAACATAACCAAAATCCTAAAACAGCTTATGAGCCTAGACGGACCCTACCACCACCACCTGATGAAGCGCCTTCGCGACCACACCCACCATTGCATCCGTAACAGATCCGGGGAAAATATGATTTCCAACGATCAGCATAACAATTTAATGGTGTTAAGTTCCTATTAGTTCAGTTAGGATTTTTTTTTCCCTTTTTTAATTATGCGAAAATTGGATTATATTTTAAAGATAACGTGTCAACTTAAAGTCATTTAGATTAAATTTTAATGAGGTGACGTACTTAAAAGAAAAGTCAAGCAGATCGTGGTAGATAAAAAACAAGCAAAGGACCTAGATTCCTTGTCGATTTACTAGTAATTTTTATAAACTCTATGAAAATATTTAAGAATTTATCAACTTTATAAAAATCACTCGCTTAAAACAAATATTTTATTACACTTCTTTAAAATCTTGATTGAATATCTCTGAATTTTAAACTTTTTTAAAAATTGTGAAAATCCCAATTGAAATACGTCCTGAAAAAGCTGGAACCACCCAATTCAACACCAATGCAAAGCGGAGAATCTCAAACGTGGGGGTCCACACTTTCTCATTTTCCAAATCGCACTCGAATTCAGGGTTTTTTTTTGTTACATATATATTCCATTTTTTGCTTGGAAAAAGAAAAGCCCTTTTTCCCTTTGATTTCCAAGTCAAAATCATCAAACCTCTCTCTCTCCCTCCTCCTCCGTGAGACCAAAAACCAAAGAGAACATGCAGATTTTCGTGAAAACCCTAACTGGGAAGACCATCACTCTTGAGGTTGAGAGCAGCGACACCATCGACAATGTCAAAGCCAAGATCCAGGTACTGTATCTCTCTAAATTGAGTTTTCGTCTCATGTATTTATTTGATTCATTTAAAGGAACAACTTTATTTTCTGGAAGCGTTTCTTCGCGATATAATTAGGGTTTCGGTTTCTAGTTAAGATTTGGTTGTTGTTGTATTATGATTTTGTTATTCGGTTTGGTTAAAATTTGTATCAGAGTTTGTGATTGTGTGTGTATATATATGTTGGAACAATTCTATAGCGAGGGTTAGGGTTTCTAATTTGAGCTGTTGGTGCACTGGATTTTATTGAGTACAAAATTTATTGATTTTCTGAGTTTGTTTAGTTTATTGTTCTTGGCAAGTAAAAATACAACTGAAGATTTTGCAAAAAACTAGGCCTTTGCTGTCATCCAATGGGTTGAGTGGTTCTTGTTTATTTGTGTTCCGTCTTTCCCATAGAACTTTTCATTCCTAATTGTATGATTAAGCCTTTATGAAATTAGTTTTGTGAAATGAGATTGTTTCTGTAAGGTTATTGCATAATTGTGTTACTATCATTACCATTCTGCAGTACAAGAAATCCATATAAGCAGACTTGTGTATTAATTTATACAGAACTGGGGAACTGATTGATAAACACGATGTCAAACGGTTTCAGAGTGTCCTCTGTCTTGAACTAATACTAATGAACTGTAGATTTATCTATTAAAGAACAACTTTTCATCACGAAGAGCTAATCAATTATGTATTTTTACAGCATCATGGAAAAATACCTTAATCACCCAGACAGCTTAGTAAATTTGTAAGCGAATTGGATTTAAAATCTGGAAATCATATGATGTTTCGGTCTTTGATATGTACTTTTCTTTTTGCAATTCTTCTTTCCTTCCCTTTACATTTATATGCATCAAAGAGATTTATTATTCTTTTTTGTCATGGAATTGCATGGTAACTCATAGATATTTGGTTTCAGGATAAGGAAGGCATCCCTCCTGATCAGCAGAGATTGATTTTTGCTGGTAAGCAATTGGAGGATGGCCGAACTCTTGCAGATTATAACATCCAGAAGGAGTCAACGCTTCACCTGGTTTTGAGGCTGAGGGGAGGAACTATGATTAAGGTGAAGACTCTTACTGGGAAAGAAATTGAGATTGATATTGAACCAAATGATACCATTGACCGGATCAAGGAAAGGGTTGAGGAGAAAGAGGGAATTCCTCCAGTGCAACAAAGGTATATTTTCTTTTGTTATTATAATTTATTTCACTAAAATAATGTGTTGCTTGAACTCAAGTTATTTCTTCGTCGTTTCATCAGTATATATTAGATGTTAATCATTTCACTTCACAGTGTATTTATATATCATGCCATTTTTCGTGTAAATATAATATTATTTGGGTTTTGCTGCATGTGGTAATGGAATTTCTTATGACTAGAGTAAATTTGATGAATTAAAAAATCAATGGACTGAGATTTTTGCTTTTCCCTTGATCTAGCTATGTGTGTTTGCATTAAAATTGGGTGGTGAGTATGCATGAACTTAGTGCCCTTTTTTTTTGGTATCACTGGAGGAAAGAAAACCCCACTGGGGTTTGATACTGGGTGCCATGGGGGGAGGGGGAATCCACCACCACTGTGGTGGGAACCCATTGGCCCATTTTGTCTTTTTAGTGTTGGATGTTTTACCGACTCATTATTTCTTTACTTCTAAAAGGCTTTGATTCGTGAATTACGCTCTCTATCTCTATAGCACTGAGAATTTCTTTTCCAGTGGGTGAGATTGTTCAAAATAATAGGTTGTCAACATATAACTTTTGTTTGTACTCCTATTTGGGATATTTTAGTTGCTTCTAGTTTGAATTGGATATTGTCTTCTTGTGTGATTCAACATGTGTTTTGAATTTTTTGTGAGAGATGGTTCAAAATCTTGGGGATTTGAAATGGCACGGCCTTCTTGTTATTGAATCTTACATAGCTCTTATTGTTTGTCTTCATAGCTCATGTTATTAGAAATGGCATGGCCTTCTTGTTATTGAATCTTACTTAGCTCTTATTGTTTGTCTTCTTAGCTCATGTTATTTGAAATGGCTCAGCATCTGCAACATTGTTATTTTTATTAATTTTATACTTGACAGCTCCTATTAAGGTGTCGTTTGGCCGCATGTTTAATGGCCAACTAAACAAGTCAGGAGATGTTTTTGATGTTTAATGATTTGTAATGTAATATTTGATTCAAAGATCTAATTTATTTTACAACTGTTTGCAGGCTTATCTACGCTGGCAAGCAGCTTGGGGATGACAAAACAGCTAAAGACTACAACATTGAGGGGGGCTCTGTCCTTCATCTGGTGCTTGCACTACGGGGTGGCAGTCTTTAAATCGTATTTTCGGTTTAGGCAAACTCTTTTGTTGTGGCTTTTATTGAGTCTTGATACTTGAAAGCGTTTGAGTTGCATGTCTTTGTTGATAAATTCGAACACATGGCAAAAAAGCTTCTTGTTCTAAGTTGGTTATTGTGGACATAATTATTACTGTGTTACATACATAATTCTCTCTCTCTCTCTCTCTCTCTCTCTCTCTCTCTCTCCCTCCCCCTGTTTTATTTGTGATGCTTTCCCTTGAGATATGTATTAACCAAAGTAAATGAATCTGTGTGACAGAGGAAAAGAGAGGCTATATCCATCTGAATAGTCTACCTTTGCTTATGAGGGCTAAACAATTGGGGGCAATCTACTCTGTAGAATTTCACCCCTTAAGAATTGGGCTCTTTGTTTCTGTTTGATGGGCAACTTTTTTGTCAAAGACTTCTCTGATATTAGGAAGCGAAATGAAATGGTAATGGGGCCGAAATGGGAATTCCTAGGTTAACATTAGCATTAGTGCCATGGTTAGTTTTTAGAGAACAAAAAGAAAAACATTGGTGTTCTTTTGTTCTTGAAAATACTCTCTTTTGTTTTAAATTGGTTATAAGCCTGTATTAAGAATGTTAATGATTGCATTTACACAATATAATGTCCTAAGCCTCTAGATTTTTCTATGGTAATTGCATCAGGGCCAACCCTGAGCCTGGGCCTCGAATATATTATGTAATTGGTCAGGCCCATATTACAATGAATTTCTTAAGAGTTTAAAAATTTAAGGCCCAAATAAAAATCACACATTAACATTAAAAATTATTAATTTGCTTTGGAACAACATTTATTTAATGGGAAATGCTAGCAACCTTCTCTCTAACAAAGTGTAGAAAAAGTGACACATGTCATAAGGAAAAATGAGAGGATTACATAGAAAGTTGCTAGTATTCCCTTTATCTAATTAATTCGACACTTTCTTCAAGAAAATGCTTCATTCTTCTAGGTTGATTGTTTGTATTTTTATTTTTTTAATGTTTCATAGTTAATATATTTTTGTTGTTTTAGTTTAACGGAACTACCATATTTAAATCAAACGAAAGAACAGGTGTATAAATTTTTTTTTCTTATAAAACTGTGATTATATACAAAGGAAAATTATCCTCTTTTTAATTTTTGCCCTGTGCCACTCAAAAGGCAAGGCCGGACCTCTACAAAAGGTTGCAGGTTGAAGTATTTCAGGAAAACATAACACACCAAACCCGAAAAGGAACCGATATGATTAGGGTTTTGGCACTTGAAGAATTGATTGGTCTATAACTGGGACAACAACAAAAAGAGAGAGAATTCTATATACGAGACATTTGAATCTTCTCTATTTATATAGCGTTTTAGGCAGTGTGTTTCTTGTCCGCTTCACAACAGGACTCTTTTTTTCTCATAGATTTTTTTTTTTTTAATACAAAATTTAAAATCAATTGGTTGTTATAAAATAGGCCGAGTATGAAAGTATCACTGAATATTGGGTGTGATTGTATTTGCTCTTGTGGTATTACACTGATAGAATTTTCTCTCTCGAATAAAGCTTTCCAACTCTTAGATTTCTCTCTCTTTCTCTTCGGATTTGTGTCTCTCAAAGTCTGAAGATTGCCTCTATTTATAGGCAGATGATATGTGCTTCACAATCAGAGCATTCACTCTACAACATTAACTTATAATTGCTTCTTACTATTTGTAAATATTGACTAAGTCTATAAGTCATCAACTTTCCGTAAAACATGGTATTTCACTCAATATTACTCTACGTCTTCAACATGTGGGTCATCCATCATTTACAACAATGGTTGTATCAAATATGAATTTTGAAATATTTTTTTGGTTCCAAGGAATTATAAAGTTTGGGTCATTAAAGTTTTGAACAATTTATAAAAGATAAATTGAAAATTGAAAATAGCACAAAAAATGTATTTCTATTACCATGCAAAATAATTCAAGTTCCATACTCATAAACCACATAAATGTTATTGAAAAACAGAGTTTCATAATTTTTATTAAAAAAATATATCTAAAATGCTTTACAGCTTTGGAGTTTTATAACTCTTTTATGGGCAAGTGCAAAATATGTCTTTTTTATTTTATTTAATTTATGGGTGTATTCAATTCAACACATTGTGAATGTACTAATTTATCTTTCTGTAATAAAATGTCTTCTCTTTTAACATTTTTATTAACTAAGTGGGATTTATGAGATTACGAAAGTTTCACCCATCTAAAGGAGTTTAATTCAGTAAAAAATTGTCTTGACATGTAGATCAATCTTAGGTTCAAATTTCCATGTCACTTTAATAGTGTGTGATAACAAAGTTTTTAAGTTGGAAAAAAAATATGTGACACCAGATTTATTTTTTTAATAAGATGAGAAAAGTGTAAAATGACATATACTTTTAAATTGTAACCTAGGTGAAAATTTCGTATTAAAAAAAAAAAAAAACCTTGGTGAAAATAAAATAAATCTAAAAAATGCAAGGGTAAAATTGGAAAATCAAGAATTTTTGTTTAAAGGAGCTGACCAGCTGGGGTCCGCTCGAGGGTTTTCCTTGCAGGACAAGGATTTTCGTGAAACAAAAATTTACAACTGTACTCCGGTCGATGCCTATTTAAATCCAAGTCTGTAGTTGAAACCCACTTTCATTCAGTTTCCTTCAATTTGCTTTAGCTTCGTTTTCACGCATTCAATTTGCCTCAGCTTCGTTTTCACGCACAGCGATACAAGGAAAATGAGTTCATCGAGCAACACCAGGAACCCTCTTGGAGAACAAAACTTCCTTATGAGAAAGCCTAATTGGGAAAATGTAAGTGAATCTTTTCTGGGTTTTTTTTTTAATTTTCGTTGTATTTTGATTATCTGTCCGTTTGGAATTCTAGGGTTTTTATTTGTTAAAGAATTGCGTTGAATCGTTATGTTTGATTACTTAGGAAAAACAAGCGCAAGCAAAACAGAATTCTGGGTTTTTTGTTTTTCAAACTCACAAAGTTAAGCTAGTTGTCCAATCACATCCTTCTGTTTAAGGATACACTAAGTCTGAGAGATTCTCACTTTTCTGGCATTTTCTTTGAAACCAAACAGAGCTTTATTAACGCTTCTGGTTTTTGGTTTTCTTCTGGCTAATAAAATCTGTTTGGCATTTACAGTTGGATAGGTTTATACCCAATCGGGCGGCACTGGACCTTGATTACGCGCATTACATGGTCAGAGGAGGGAGAAAGGGAATCGAGAACCCGGAGGCTGCAAGCACTCCATACCAGACGCTACTGACTGAGACCTTCAACATGAACCGAGGACGAATCTTCACATTCAAGAACAAGCCTCCCACCCCAGTTGAAGCCATTCCGAGGAGATTGCTTTCACCCCCTCTTCATAAGGCCAAATCTACCAAGCCCTCTCGACGGGTTCCTCAGGTATAATAATTGCATTAATATCATCATACTTGAATCTAATTGTGCTTAGGATTGTGTCTGTAATGATGATCATATTGATTTTGCTTTGTGGATTATGTTCTAATTCTTCCAAATTGATTTTGCAGGGTCCAGAGAAAACAATGGACGCTCCCGGTGTTGTAGATAATTTCTACTCGAATTTACTAGACTGGAGCAGCAGCAACATTCTTGCAATTGCTCTTGGAAACTCAGTGTACCTATGGAATCCTTCTGACCATTCCATTGTAAAACTCGTCACAATTGATGATGAAGATGGTCCCGTTACAAGCATCAGTTGGGCTCTTGATGGGCAACATATTGCCGTCGGCTTGGACAATTCCTGGGTCCAGTTATGGGATTCTGTCTCTGTTAGACTGGTAAGAACATTGTTGTTGCTTATTATTGTTGGTTGTTTTCCTTGGAAAATGAAACCTTGGTTCTAATACTAATCTACTGCTGATTTTGTCACTGCAGATAAGAACATTGAGAGGTGGTCACCATGGAAGAGTAGGTTCACTGGCCTGGAACAAACGCATTCTTACTACAGGAGGAATGGATGGTAGAATTATCAACAACGATGTAAGAGTGAGATCCCACATTGTGGGAACCTACAAGGGTCACGAGGCCGAGATCTGTGGATTAAAATGGTCACCCTCAGGCCAGCATTTAGCTAGTGGAGGGAACGATAATGTTCTCTTCATATGGGACAGGTCAACAGCCTCTTCCAATTCACCAAGACAGTGGCTTCAAAGGCTTGAAGACCACACTGCAGCAGTCAAGGCCCTTGCTTGGTGTCCATTTCAAGAGAATTTGTTGGCCTCTGGTGGTGGTGAACTTGACCGGTGCATTAAGATATGGAACACACAAACAGGCTCGTGCTTGAGCTCGGTTGACACTGGCTCGCAGGTGTGTGGTCTTTTGTGGAACAATTATGAGCGTGAATTGCTTAGTTGTCATGGTTTTAGCAAGAATGAGCTTATCCTTTGGAAGTACCCGTCAATGGTGAGGATGGCAGAGCTCACTGGCCATACCTCCAGAGTTCTCTTCATGACTCAGGTACTAATTTGGACTTTAATTTGCACTTTGTGAATTCAATTCTGTTTGTGTATTTGATTTCATGGATTGATTTTCATTTGGAATAATTTTTCATGGCAACTTCATATGGTAGTTACATATTCTAATTGTTTGTAACTTCTGTTGTTTATGTTTTCAGAGCCCAGATGGATGCACTGTGGCCACTGCAGCCGCGGATGAGACGGTTCGAACTTGGAATGTGTTTGGGATTCCTGGAGTTTCAAAACCTGCACGAAAAGAAAATCCGTTGCCATTTGCTCATTTATACACCATTCGTTGAAGATCATGTAAATGCTGTAGAGAATTTTATCTGTTTTGTCTGGGATGCCAAATGAAACAGATGGGTGTATATGGTGTACATTGTTTACAAGAAAAAAAGCAGATAAGTGTATATGGAGAGAATTCATACAATTTGTATGAATATATAATGTATATGGTTACACGAAGAGGAAAAAAAAAAAAAGCAGTTCTGATATAAATTCTTCTTTCTAGTTGTTCATTCTGTTGTCTTTTGCTATCTAATTTCAGACCATGTTTTCAACATAAAGTTGGACCAGAAAACTTAACCTGGGTCTGGGAGAAGTCTGACCAATCGTGATAGGCTTAGTGGGATGATTAGTGATTAGTGAGCAAAGAATGTCACCCAATGACTAGTTAAGTCTTTGTAATAATTATTTTTTGATAATGGCTAATGTGAACATTTGTGGATGTACTGTAACTCAAAATTTTAACCAATTTGAAGAAACTGTTGTAAAAGTTTGAAGGTGGAGCCCACAGAGGAAATTTCCTTGCATCTTCCAGGAACTTTCCCTTCCCTGTATTTACCAAAACCTTAGCCTATGAATAGGCATATCACTTGCAATGTAAAGAGATAGACCGATGGAGAAAACATTCAATAAGGAATGAGAAACATCAGATTTCTATGCTTTCTCTGTCTCAATTTTCTTTCCAATTTCTCTTTAGTTTATAACACGTTATCAGCACAAATTCGCTCTCAAATATATCAGCTGAATTCACTGATGATGAACCTCTGTAAACTCCTATCCTCAAAGAAACACATTTCGCTCAGAATCCCAACAAAAGCTCAGCTCCGGGTCGAGCTTCTCTGCTGTTCTTGCTGGTTCTGATTTACACCTTGTGAGTATTAGAGGTCGAGCAGAGCCTCCAAAGTCCTCGTCTTTATCTTCGATACTTGCAGATTTGGCCATTCGTTCTCTGATTGAACTCTCCAATTCCATGAAAAAAATTTCAATTTTTCTTCACTTTCTGAGTCTAATTTCGCTTCTTGATCCGAAATGGACTCTCTTTCTGATATGGGTCTCTCGTTCTCGGTGCAATTTCCTCCGTTTTGGGTCTCTGTGCTCTGTTCTTCCTCTGTTTCTTCAGCTCTTATTGGTGAGCCCCAAAATCTACTGGCCAAAGATGAAGACCTGTACAGCGCAGATCTGCATCGAGTTAATAGCAAAGCGTTCCTTGGTGGTGAAACATCCGATATGATTGGTAGAAAGTGGACCATGGCCTTGGCTGCTGTTGTCTTTCAAGCTGGCGCAGGTGTAATGGTATTTGCTCCTTCATTTGAAATACTGATGATTGGAAGACTCCTGGCCGGCATTGGAATTGGCTTCGGTGTCATGATTGCCCCTGTTTACATTGCTGAGATATCACCCACCATTGCCAAAGGCTCACTGACCTCCTTCCCTGAAATTTTTATAAATCTTGGAATTTTACTAGGCTACGTTTCAAACTATGCATTTTCTGGTCTTCCAGCACATATAAACTGGAGGATAATGCTTGGAGTAGGAATTCTGCCTTCAGTGTTCATTGGTTTTGCACTTTTCATAATCCCCGAGTCACCAAGGTGGTTAAAGGAGGCAAGCAGTTGCATTTCAGAGCTATTGTGGTGATCGGTGAGGCTGAAGAAGACGACCACTTTGGCCTCCTCTGGTACTGATGATGATGATGATCAGTGTTCATCCCAAAACAACAACAATAATAGCATGGACTTGCAACTTGCAAGTGGGCCGTGAGTTTGCTTTCCAAAATGACAAGTGCAAACAAAAATTGGCTGGCCTGTCTGTCGGATAAACAAAAATTATTTTACTGATTGACAGCCACCCACTTGGTCTCTTGGTTTTGGAATCTTAACGTGCACTTCGGTCGGGGTAAATATGACTTCTACTTTATAAAATGATTTAATATAATATCATACTATTTGATTGTGGTGTTGATATGAACCCATAAATAATTGTCTTTACTTTATCAATCCCACAATTATTTTATTTACTGTATGGTGTAGGTTTATTACCCATACGACAGTATTTATTTAAAAGGGTGGTGTGGGTTTATCGTCCACGCCTTTACTTTTATTTAAATGTATGGAGCAGAATTAGTGCCCATACAAGCATGTTTACTTTATCGCAAATTTACTTTATGAATTTATTTTACCGCACATTTACATTTATTTAAAGTATGGTGCGGGATTAACGTCCATACAGCAAGCAATTTAATTTATGAATTTACTTTACCGCACTTAGCAAATGCCATATTCCGAGTAGATAAAAGACAAACATGTGACCATCGGGTAGATGCGTCCACCAAGACCATAAAGTACCGAAATGGTCCACATGGGGGATGAATAGGTCCACAAATGTCCCCTTGAATTCTCTGCAAAAATGATGGAGACTCAACATCAACCTTTGGTTGTGATGGTCTGATCACCAACTTCCCTTGTGAACAAGCTCGGCAAAAGATGTCACTTGATAACATAATGTGTTTAGTTAATAAGGGATGTCCTTTAGAGTTGGTGATGATCCTGCGCATCATGGTGGATCCAGGATGACCCAACCTGTCATGCCAAAGTTTAAAAGCATTTGAGCCAGTGGGCTCTTGGTCCATGACACTATGTGCCTCAATTGTCCGTATGGTTGTGTAATACAACCCTGATGAGAGCTCACAAAGCTTCTCCAGTATACGCTTTTGGGTATCACTGGAGGTAATACAAAGATATTCCATGTTTTCCTCTTTCTTTGTTTCAACATGGTAGCCATTCAAATGTATATCTTTGAAACTCAACAGATTCCTTCTGGAGTTAGATGAATACAAAGCATCTGGAATGGACAGTATTGTTCCATTCGGTAACATAATTTGGGCTTTTCCTGAACCTTCAATCAGATTTGCAGGACCTGATATGGTTGTTACCTTTGCTTCACAGAATATATTTCTTCCTTGAGGTGTCGATTATAACAGAATCGAACTTTATTAAATTCATCATCTTCTTATGCCAAAGAAATATGTGGTGTACCACAATTTGCAATAATACCTCAAGGGTTGTCCATTTAATTGTTGGAACTTCAGGTTCTCAATACTGTTAAATTTTGAACTTCAGGCCAAAGCCACATATTCTCATGGTATGGACATTTTTACAATTTTCTGTACATATTTCGGGACTTCAAGCCCTTACATAATTGTCCATATTTTGAGGAACTTTTGGCATCTCATTTAATTGCTCATCCATGAGTTTAAGGAACTGCAGGTTCCCTTTTGTATATAGTGACGGTTTACCCAAAATGGTTAATATTTATGCATACGTCACTATTCATATGAATAGTATTGTTCATCAAGTCATGAATACATATCTATTCATGTGTACAGTACATCTGCCAGTACAGTTATCATCCATGTGTACGGCACTTGTACAGATTGCAAGTTGGATACATTGATAATACACTGCACAGATTAAAGTCCCATAAGAACATAATATGGGTATAGCAGTGATCAATATGATGCACGCTTGTTGCGTAGCAAATGATGTGGATTGAAGTCCCCAAAGGACAATCCTTTGACATGTCAATATTGATATTGTGCACGCCTAATGCGTAGCAAATTGTATGGGTTAAAGTCCCATAAATTAATTGACATGTATGTATTAATCTGTGGCATGCCTGCAGCATGACAGATATATGGTTCTAAATGTTCCAACTCCCTAAATGGAGATTATCCACGCCCTACTATAAAATAACGCTCCATTGGAGGTTATAATCCACATTCTCACATAATAAAAGCCCCCTGCAGTGGCTTGGGTACCCAAAAGCAAAGAAATGCTTATAATTGATGTATGCCACGTTCAATTATTAAATGTCGACAATATCATTGGCCAAAATGGAATGAGGCAATTCCATTATAGATGAGAATGAACGTGAAAGAGCAAACCCATAGTACGAACCCCAAAAGATGTTAATACTGAAAGTTATACTTGGGTGTTCGGAATAAAAGGGAATATACCTACTTTGTATGACACAATGTTTCTGGCAGAAACAAGGAATGTTGGGTTTTCTCCATATTTCCAAAATTCAATTGTGCCCCCCCTTATTGCACATGGAGACCAACATGTTATCTCTAAAGATTATTAAAGACACGGAGCATATTGCCAGAAGCGACTTCCTAAAGATGTATAAATAGCTAGGTTAAAGCTATATAATGTGTCATAAAGTTTAATCCCTTTAAACAAAATCCTTGAAAGGATTGAAATTGCATGAAGCAAGTCCCTGAATGACATGTGCCTGAAGCACAAAATCTGTACTCAATACTAATATGCATAAATTGCCTCAGTGAGTACAACACATTAAAACTTCTCAAGAGTTCCAGAAATATTTGTCTCGACTGAAAGATCGAGAATTATGCCAACGAGATTATTGCTTATACTAAGAAAGTATTGAAGCATTTTTATGCGGATTATTCGTTGGACACTTGAAGGATTTTCCGGAAGTATATTGGACCGGACATCGTATTTTCCAGATAGAGCTCAACTCCATCATTTTGGATGATGTGAGGCATATTTGATGCTATCTCTGCATAAAACCATATACGGGCATATTCTTTTCAAGTAAACTTACAAATAGCCCAAGTGTTGTTAAATATGCAGAATCTAAAAATTTTATGATTTACATAGAGATAGCTCACTGGAAATATATTTGCTATATGAATTATTGGTGGCTATATCATTCACTCACTCCGAAAGATTCTCACTCCAAAAGATAGTCATGAAGACATCAGGGGGAGATATTAATCAGGGGGAGCATCCAGAAGTATGCTATACAGATTGTTGTACTCTTCTTTCTTCCTTCCATTAGTTTTCCACCTCACTAGGTTTTCTCCAAGCAAAGTCTGATGAAGCAACTGACATATTATTTGTGGTCTCCAAGGGGGAGTGTTGTAAAGTTTTTGTGTGGAGCCCACTAACTATTCATTTGGAGACTTTGGGTAGAGTTTGTCGGCAACTTCTTCTTACTGCACACTCACGAGAGTTGCACCAATCTGCCTATAAATAGGCAACCTGCGAATTTTGAGCTGCATGTAAAGTAGACGAGACACAGTATTTAACGAGGTTCGGCTATGCCTACGTCCTCGGAGAGCAGCAGCAGTAACCTTTTCACTAAATAAAATAATAGAGCTACAACTTTAGAGTTTGCAATATATGAGGCTTACTGAATTTTCTCTCTTTTCACTCACCCTCTTCCTTTCTTTCTTCTCTTCCTCCACTTCTCCTTCTTCTTCTGATGGTCTTATTTATAGGCTGAGATACCTGCACCCGTGAGTCTACAGGTAAGAAGCCTCCAAATTTTTTTTGCTTAATTTCTTTGTGGGCCCCATAGATGTTTGCTTAATTTCTTTGTGGGCTCCACATGTTTATCTTTACAACACTCCCCCTTGGAGACCACATGTCCCTAGATTGGTTGCCTCATTAAAACCTTGCTTGAAACGGTTTGGCATGGATAAAGCTCATCCACTTAGCACTCCAATAGTCGTTCGATCGCTTGACACTAAGAAAGACCCATATCGTCCAAAAGGGAATGATGAAATGGTCCTTGGTCCAGAAGTACCATATCTTAGTGCAATAGGTGCTTTATTGTACCTAGCACAATGTACCAGACCAGACATATCATTCTAAGTAAATATGTTAGCAAGGTATAGTTCTGCTCCAACAAGGCGACACTGGACCGGCATCAAACGTGTTCTACGATACCTTCGTGGGACAACATACATGGGGTTATTCTATTCCAGTGAATCGACCAATGCCCAGAGTATTATTGGTTATGCTGATGCAGGATATCTCTCTGATCCACATCAAGGACGATCACAGACTGGGTATGTATTTACATGTGGAGGAACTGCGATCTCATGGCGCTCAACGAAACAAACATTAGTGGCCACATCTTCCAATCACTCAGAAATACTTGCCCTCCATGAAGCCAGTCGTGAATGCGTTTGGTTAAGGTCGGTAATCCATCACATCCGAAGCACATGTGCCCTACCTTCAACAACAGACACTCCAACAATTCTGAATGAAGACAATGCAGCTTGTATTGCTCAGATCACAGGAGGATATATCAAGGGTGACAGGACCAAGCACATATCACCAAAGTTTTTCTATACACATGAGCTCCAGAAGAGTCAAGAAATCAAAGTCGGACAAATCCGCTCAAGTGATAACCTGGCAGATCTCTTCACTAAATCATTGCCGAAATGTACATTCCAAAAGTTAGTACATGGCATCGGATTACGACAACTCTGCAAGCAATCAAGTTGGAGCATGCAAAATCAGGGGGAGCATTCAAGAGTCCTCTAACATAGGACATATGCACGTTGTACTCTTTTTCCTTCGCTTAGGTTTTTTCCCACTGGGTTTTTCCAAGCAAGGTTTTAATGAGGCAACCAATCTAGGGACATGTGGTCTCCAAGGGGGAGTGTTGTAAAGATAAACATGTGGAGCCCACAAAGAAATTAAGCAAACATCTATGGGGCCCACAAAGAAATTAAGCAAAAAAAATTTGGAGGCTTCTTACCTGTAGACTCACGGGTGCAGGTATCTCAGCCTATAAATAAGACCATCAGAAGAAGAAAAAAAAAAAAAAAGGAGAAGAGGAGGAAGAAAAGAAAGAAAGGAAGAGGGTGAGTGAAAAGAGAGAAAATTCAGTAAGCCTCATATATTGCAAACTCTAACATAGGACTATTTGATATAGCTGCGTTGTCTGCTTTTCCTTCGCCAGAAGAGGGTTGGGTTTTTCAAGCCTGGTTTTAATGAACAACCATCTAGGGACAGGGAGGACTTTCCAAGGGAACATGTGGAGCCCACAAAGAAATTAAGCAAACACCTATGGGGCCCACAAAGAAATTAAGCAAAAAAAAATTTTGGGCTTTTACACTGGGAGACTCTTTTTTGGGAGATTTCTCGGTATCTCATCTATAAATAAGACCATAAATCAAAGAAGAAGGAGAAGTGGAGGAAGAGAAGAAAAGAAAGGAAGGGTGAGTGAAAGAGAGAAAATTCAAGCAGCCTCATATATTGCAAACTCTAAAAGCTCTATTATTTTATTTAGTGAAAAGGTTCTATCTTGCTTCTCCAGGGCGTAGGCATAGCCGAACCTCGTTAAATATTTGTCTCGATCTACTTTAACGTGCTCAAAAAAATGCATTTATATCTCGGGTTATTTTTTATAACACGTTATCAGCACAATAGTCTCTCCTTTTATTTCTGAAATTTTTCCAACTCAACACTATGTGGTTATTTCTCTGTCTCTTCTCTGTCATATGTCTGCTCTCACTTTATTACTACAACGACATGCAAACTTTCTTTTTTGTGTTCTCACAATTTCTATGTTGTTTAATCCATGCTTGTTTAATTTACTTCTTTGTAACGTAATTTGTAATTTCTAAGTTATTTAATCAGTCCTGTTATTTTATGGTGGTGTAATTTTATTTTTACCCATCACGTTGTAATACAAATTATTGTAATAAAATGATGGTGTGATCTTAAAACCCATCTATTATATCTTGAATAGTGGCGCAGTAATATTGCCCATACTCTATAATATATTATGCACTTCATATATATTATGTGGAGGTTTTTGTCCCCACATTTAATTTTATTTATGGTATGGTGTAGGTTTATTACCCATACGGCAATATTTAAAGGGTGGTGCGGGTTTATCGTCCAGGCATTTGCTTTTATTTAAATGTATGGAGCAGAATTAGTGCCCATACAAGCACACTTACTTTACCGCACATTTAAGGTATGGTGCGGGATTAACGTCCATACAGCAAGCAATTTAATTCATGAATTTATTTTTATCATCAATTAATATACCTGAATAATGAAATTCCTATTAATAAGTGGCTTAATGTTCCAGATCTCGAGCCTAAAGTTTTGGACAGCAAATTCATGACACTTTAGTTTTATCATCAATTAATATACCTGAATAATGAAATTCCTATTAATAAGTGACTTAATATCTCAGATCTCGAGCCTAAAGTTTTGGATGGCAAATTTGGCAAAACTGGAGTTTGCTGCCTTGGACCTTTCCGGGGACAACTTTTTATCATGGGTCCTGTATGCCAAAATTCATCTACGAGCCAATGGCCTCGGACAAACAATTGTAGATGAGAATGATGCTTCGCCTGAAGAGAATGCGAAGGGCATGATCTTTCTTCGCCGCCACATCCATGAAGCGCTGAAAAGCTAATATGTGTGGTTGATGAACCGTTGGTTCTGTGGAAAGCTCTAGGTGAAAGATACGATCACCAGAAGACGGTAACCACATAGTGTTGAGTTGAAAATTTTCAGAAATAAAAGGAGAGACTATCGTGCTGATAACGTGTTATAAAATAACCTGAGATATGTGCGAATTTTGAGCAGCACGTAAAGTAGACGAGACACAGTATTTAACGAGGTTCGGCTATGCCTACGTCCTCGGAGAGCAGCAGCAGTAACCTTTTCACTAAATAAAATAATAGAGCTACAACTTTAGAGTTTGCAATATATGAGGCTTACTGAATTTTCTCTCTTTTCACTCACCCTCTTCCTTTCTTTCTTCTCTTCCTCCACTTCTCCTTCTTCTTTTGATGGTCTTATTTATAGGCTGAGATACCTGCACCCGTGAGTCTCCAGGTAAGAAGCCTCCAAATTTTTTTTGCTTAATTTCTTTGTGGGCCCCATAGATGTTTGCTTAATTTCTTTGTGGGCTCCACATGTTTATCTTTACAACAATTGAGGTAGAGAGCAGATCTCATTATTGAAGGTTTCTGTTCTGTGTATATTACAAAGGGGGAGGTGAACCCTTTTGTAGGAAAATTCTTCCAACATGTGGGCTCCACCGTATTATTTATAACACTCCCCCTTGGAGACCACAAATGATACGGAATATATCTCGTTAAAAACCTTGCCAGTAAAAACCCAGTGGGACAAAAACTGGTCGAAGGAAAAAAAAAGAGTACATAACCATGCGTAACATAAAATTCTGTGTATATTGACATGCGTGCGACACTGCCTCGTTAAAACCTTGCCAGGAAAAACCCAGTGGGATAAAAACCCGGACGAAGGAAAAAGAGTACAGTGTGTAAAGGTCTTTATTGATAGCACGCTCCCCCTGATGCTTGGCAAAATATCTTGAAGTCATACTGTTGATCATCTGTCTGAATATCATAGTTGACACTGCTTCTGTGAGTAAATAGTGTATGAAGATCTTTATTAATTCTACGCTCCCCCTGATGAATATCTCCCCCTGAAAACTTCATGACTAACTTTGTTCCAGTAAACGACCATAAAAAATTCTTAAAGTGTCCAACGGATAATCCTCATAAAAATGCTTCAATACTTTCTTAGTATAAGCAAGAATCTCGTTGGCATAAT
The DNA here is from genome assembly GCF_902201215.1 of Prunus dulcis. NCBI lineage: Eukaryota > Viridiplantae > Streptophyta > Magnoliopsida > Rosales > Rosaceae > Prunus > Prunus dulcis. The sequence goes on along the minus strand of NC_047656.1, from coordinate 10,878,694 downwards.
GCTC
>NC_047656.1:10713811-10878590 GCF_902201215.1 Prunus dulcis | reverse complement strand
TTTGCAACGCATTAGGGCGCACACAATATCAATATTGACATGTCAAAGGATTGTCCTTTTCGGGACTTCAATCCACATCATTTGCTACGCAACAAAGCGCATCATCATATTGATCACTGCTATACCCATATTTTGTTCTTATGGGACTTTAATCTGTGCAGTGTATTATCAATGTATATCCAACTTGCAATTTGTAAAATTTGCATTAATAATAATTCATGGATACATACAAGCCATTCTTTTGGAACGGACTTATCTCCCCATTTGGTTACCTTTCAAGATAAAATATCAAATAAGTATATAAGCATAAAATAACACAAGTATTGCTTACATCCTCAGGTGGGAGAAACTTTTATCAAGTATCATTCATGCTTGTATCGGCCCAGTAAATATAATGTAGCGCCTGATGATCTAGTTATATCCTGCAAGAGCAAAATCACAATTCTTTTCTCTGTAAAAAAAAACAAATAACTCTCAAAGTTAGGATCACTTCATGGATTCTTTCTTCAGATGTTCATTCTAAAGAAATAAAATCTATTATGAACAAAGAGCTGCAAAAGAGAAAAAATGCAAAAAAAATTGTGATATTGATTGCAAGATAAGGTAAGCAATCAGGGAAGGAAGCTTGGTGGGAACAGACAACAAGCTCTCAATTCTCCTAGTCTAGAAGGACATCAGGAGATTAGAGCATAAGGCCGCCTTCACAGTTCCCTGATCTTGCAGAAACATGATCAGGGATAGTCTTGCTTCCTGAATGGATGATCAGAGATAGTCTTGCTTCTCAGGCATATTAAGTGCTTACTAATAAGAAAAACAAGTAGATATGGCATCACTAGGTATGGAGTAAACTGGATGTCTTCTGCAAAGAAAATTTCGTTAGTAACACATTTATACACAAATACAATGAATAGATAGAACCGGTGAATTTCAAATTAACCATAGGAAAAATTGCGAGATTCTCGGGATACTTTTGAAAAAGTATCTCCGTGAAATCCGTAAAGCAAGATCGGCTTTGACGAAAATAATACTTGAAAACGCCGAAAGTGCCGACAGGCATTATTAGAGGCCATGTGAAGTTTTGGACTCTTGCGAAAGAAAAAGATAATGTGGGGATTCGAGAAGATATTGGAATCTTGAAGATATTGCCACATTTTCGTCTATAGATATTGCCTTCGCAAAACTTAATTGAGCAACTGTGTTTCAACTCAACTTCCTTCAGAGGCTTCCAGAACATAATGTAATTTTATAGATTTTACAGGGCCTGCACCTTCATTGCAGGTGGAAAAATCTATCTATTATATGCTCCTTTCCTGTTATAATAATTGCGCATGTTCTTAAACTTGCACATGTGGTTTTTGCGTCTTTTCAAAATGACGGTTTGGAACCTTGTGCCTTATAGGTTCAAATAACCACATTGTTCTCCCAAATCTCATATTTTATCGCATGGTAGCCCGAAACTTTTAGCCTGAGCTAAACACAAACTCAGAATTTATTTGCCCTTTTCAAATGGACATGAAATATAAATTGAGTAAAAGTCACGATAATATCGCAATATAGTAGTGGAGAGCATTAACTACTATATACCCACAACTTCAAGTTCAGGATCTCTCATATATTTGGATCCATGGGCTTCCGGCCCAGATATAACAAAATATGTGGGGAGCCTCAATTCATTATTTGAGGTTTATATTGATATTATCCATTTCGCGGTGTATTCTTAACAACCGGAATTCACAAAATATATTTCTTCCTTGAGGTGTCGATTATAACAAATCGAACTTTATTAAATTCATCATTCTCTTATGCCAAAGAAATATGTGGTGTACCACAATTTGCAATAATACCTCAAGGGTTGTCCATTTAATTGTTGGAACTTTAGGTTCTCAATACTGTTAGATTTTGAACTTCGGGCCAAAATCACATATTCTCATGGTATGGATATTTTTACAATTTTCTATACATATTTCGGGACTTCAAGCCCTTACATAATTGTCCATATTTTGAGGAACTTCTGGCATCTCATTTAATTGCTCATCCATGAGTTTAAGGAACTGCAGGTTCCCTTTTTGTAAATAGTGACGGTTTACTCAAAATGGTTAATATTTATGCATACGTCACTATTCATGTGAATAGTACTGTTCATCAAGTCATGAATACGTATCTATTCATGTGTACAGTACATCTGCCAGTACAGTTATCATCCATGTGTACGGCACTATGAACCAATACGGTATTGTTACATTATTAAGGAACCCCAGGTCCTTATTCACATGTCAGGGATCAAGGACCCTTAAGTCCGATCACAAGTTTACAAATACAGTACCGGAGAGACTGCCAGCTCTCATATTAATATCATCATCAAGGATCTTCAAGTCCTGATGTAATTGTATGATGAGGATCAAGGAACTTCTGGTCCTGATCTGCATACTGTAAAAACTCATCATACAGCACAATTAATCCATAAAATAAATTGCTGATAAATAAATTACTGGTATGGACGATAAACCCGCACCATACTTTAAATAAATGTAAATGTGCGGTAAAATAAATTCATAAATTAAATTTGCGATAAAGTAAACATGCTTGTATGGGCACTAATTCTGCTCCATACATTTAAATAAAAGTAAAGGCGTGGACGATAAAACCGCACCACCCTTTTAAATAGATACTGTTTGTATGGGTAATAAACCTACACCATACCATAAATAAAATAAATATGGGGATAAAAACCTCCACCTAATATATATGAAGTGCATAATATATCATATATTGTGGGCAATATAACTGCACCACTATTCAAGATATAATAGATGGGTTTTAAGATCACACCATCATTTTATTATAATAATTTGTGTTACAACGCGATGGGTAAAAAATTACACCACCATAAAATAACAGGACTGATTAAATAACTTAGAAATTACAAATTACGTTACAAAGAAGTAAATTAAACAAGCATGGATTAAGCAACATAGAAATTGTGAGAACACAAAAAAAAGAAAGTTTGCATGTCGTTGTAGTAGTAAAGTGAGAGTAGACATATGACAGAGAGGAGACAGAGAAATAACCACATAGTGTTGAGTTGAAAATTTTCAAAAATAAAAGGAGAGACTATCGTGCTGATAACGTGTTATAAAATAACCTGAGATATGTGCGAATTTTGAGCTGCACGTAAAGTAGACGAGACACAGTATTTAACGAGGTTCGGCTATGCCTACATCCTCGGAGAGCAGCAGCAGTAACCTTTTCACTAAATAAAATAATAGAGCTACAACTTTAGAGTTTGCAATATATGAGGCTTACTGAATTTTCTCTCTTTTCACTCACCCTCTTCCTTTCTTTCTTCTCTTCCTCCACTTCTCCTTCTTCTTCTGATGGTCTTATTTATAGGCTGAGATACCTGCACCCGTGAGTCTACAGGTAAGAAGCCTCCAAATTTTTTTTGCTTAATTTCTTTGTGGGCCCCATAGATGTTTGCTTAATTTCTTTGTGGGCTCCACATGTTTATCTTTACAACACTCCCCCTTAGAGACCACATGTCCCTAGATTGGTTGCCTCATTACGACCTTACTTGGACAAAATGAATCCAGTAGCATCATTCATCATCACAGAATCATTAACTGTGAGATGACGATTTTGGGATACAAAGGATGGACGCCAAACTTGGGCGTCACTGGTTGTTGTGGGAGCATCATTTAAATTGAAATTATTTGGGCAGGAAGAAGAGGAAGCCATTTTAAGAAGGTTTTGAAGAAAGTCTTACAAAAACTAAAGTTTCAGAAAATGAAGGAAGTTGAGTTGAAACGAAGTTGAGTTGAAACGTAGTTACTCCAATCAAGTTTTGCAAAGGCAATATCTATAGACGAAAATGTGGCAATATCTTCAAGATTCCAATATTTTCCCGAATCCCCATATTATCTTTTTCTTTCCCAGAGTCCAAAACTTCACGTTGGCTCTAATAATGCCTGTCGGCACTTTCGGCGTTTTCAAGTATTATTTTCAAAGCCGATCTTGCTTTACGGATTTCACGGAGCTACTTTTTCAAAAGTATCCCGAGAATCTCGCAATTTTCCTATGGTTAATTTAAAATTCACCGGTTCTACCTATTCATTCATTGGCCAAAATGGAATGAGGCAATTCTATTATAGATGAGAATGAACGTGAAAGAACAAACCCACAGTACGAACCCCAAAATTTGTTAATACTGAAAGTTATACTTGGGTGTTCGGAATAAAAGGGAATATACCTACTTTGTATGACACAATGTTTTCTGGCAGAAACAAGGAATGTTGGGTTTTCTCCATATTTACAAAGTCAATTGTGCCCCCTTATTGCACATTTACGGAGACCAACATGTTATCTTTAAAGCTTATTAAAGGCACGGAGCATATTGCCAGAAGCGATTTCCTAAAGATGTATAAATAGCTAGGTTAAAGCTATATCATGTGTCATAAAGTTTAATCCCTTTAAACAAAATCCTTGAAAGGATTGAAATTGCATGAAGCAAGTCTGTGGACATGTGCCTGAAGCACAAAATCTGTACTCAATGTTAATGTACATAAATTGCATCAGTGAGTATATTGATTATAATGTGTTTGCAACACATTACAGCTTCTCAAGAGTTCCAGAAATACTTGTCTCGACTTAAAGATCGAGCATTATGCCAACGAGATTCTTGCTTATACTAAGAAAGTATTGAAGCATTTTTATGAGGATTATCCGTTGGACACTTTAAGAATTTTTATATGGTCGTTTACTGGAACAAAGTTAGTCATGAAGTTTTCAGGGGGAGATATTCATCAGGGGGAGCATGGTATTAATAAAGACCTTCATACACTATTGACTCACAGAAGCAGTGTCAACTATGATATTCAGAAAGCTGATCAACAATATGGCTTAAAGATATTTTGTCAAGCATCAGGGGGAGCGTGCTGTCAATAAAGACCTTTACACACTGTACTCTTTTTCCTTCGTCCAGGTTTTTATCCCACTGGGTTTTTCCTGGCAAAGTTTTAACGAGGCAGTGTCGCACGCGTGTCAATTTACAAAGAATTTTCTGTTACACATGGTTATGTACTCTTTTTTCCCTTCGACCAGTTTTTGTCCCACTGGGTTTTTACTGGCAAGGTTTTTAACGAGGCATATTCCATATCATTTGTGGTCTCCAAGGGGGAGTGTTGTAAAAGTTTGAAGGTGGAGCCCACAGAGGAAATTTCCTTGCATCTTCCAGGAACTTTCCCTTCCCTGTATTTACCAAAACCTTAGCCTATGAATAGGCATATCACTTGCAATGTAAAGAGATAGACCGATGGAGAAAACATTCAATAAGGAATGAGAAACATCAGATTTCTATGCTTTCTCTGTCTCAATTTCCTCTCCAATTTCTCTTTAGTTTATAACAGAAACTGATTTTTTTAAAACTCAACTACCATAATTGCCATTTTCTTTGGCACAAACCAACCAAATGATCAAGAAAAAAGCAAACGACACCCAAAACCATGGGTTTTCCCCCTTATGTTTCTCATAATTTTTTTTTTTCTTCTTCCGAGTGATTGATCTTCCGCAGCAAACCGGGTATTATTTGCTTTGATCGCTCGCACATCCAGCCCATTCCCAAAATTCACATTCACCCCTTGCACACACTACTACAAAACTGGTCAACAAGCACGAACATAAGAACACAAATACAGTATTGTGCCCGTCTTCCTAATATTAAAGCACAAATAAGTCTTATATGTGCTCTTTTCATATAAAACACAAATAATTGTGCCAATTTCGTGTACATAGAGCACAGTTTTTAAACTGGACGCAAAGACTCGTGCTCATTTAAACTTTAATTACATGAAACACCACATATAATATAAATATATTCATTAGAGCTTGACAATTATAGTATTCCAATTGTATAGAGCAAGACTAACATACTAAGATATGGAATGAACAAAAGTATTAGTTCCTTTTGTAAACTTTTAATCCATTATGTTATTTTTAAAATTTCCATCATGTACACAACTCAACCTCCCATTCATATTTCCACCACTTTAGATACGTATTATATGTACACCCTCTTGTAAGGCTTCATTTGGATGAAGAGATTCTAAACCCATGTATGTCAAAATTAGCACAATAATGAAAAAAAAAATAAAAAATAAAGAATTCAAAAGTCCGACTTAAGCTTCCTTGCACACATTCTCTGTCTTCTATATATATGATATATTAAAATTAAAAACCTTTTTTTTATTATCAGAAATTAAAAACAAAAGTAAAGAGCTAAATAAATAAAATTAAAAGTAAAAAAAAGAAAATGTTCCATCTCCCACTTATCTATCCCTCTTTATTTTCTTTATTTAATTTCTCAATTTCCCACTTACCCTCATTTCATTTGTTTATTTTCCCCCTCTCTCTCTCTTCCAATACTCACGTTCTTACCCTAAGTAACACATCTTTTTTTCTTTTTCTTTTTCCATTTGCAGCCGCCGCACCTTTTTTTTTTTTCTTCTTCTCTTCCCTCTCTCTCTTCCATGCTCCTCTCTCTCTTCTTCTTCCTTCTCTCTCCTTATTCTTGTTTGGGTTTGATTGGTTGGTTGAGTGATTGAGTTTAATTGTGTTCTGTTTGACAGTGATACTTGTGCTCTGTCTTTGGAGATGTTGAATTCATATTGTGTGAAAATGCTGAGTTATTAGGTGGAGGGATGGTGGATGGACGTTGTGGTAGGTTTGACTGTGGTGGAGGCTATGGCGTTCGCTTCGGAGTGGGTCTCACAAAAGAAGGCAAAAAGAGAAAGGACGAAGCAGTGGGATGTTCCATTTTTGGGTTTAGGATTTGAGAAAGGAAGTATGATTATATTATGAAGAATTCAAAACTTCGGAATCAGAAAGTTCAGAATTTTTCCGGATTTTTTGGAATCAGAATCGAAAGTGTTTATTGAATTCCGAAGGATTTTAGACGGATATTGGAATGACTATTTTCGATCCGATCCAACCGAATTACAGGTTTATATAGGGGTGGCATTTTAGACCCAAAAATTACAAAAATCAACCGACATTGTACCGCATTAGAATCGCAATAACTGAAAACCGACCGAAAATTACGGTTTTAGTAACCGAACCGCAATTGGGGTATTTGATTTTGGGAAATAGCGGTTATCGCAAACTGCGACTATTTTTTTAAAAAAAATTTGCATTTTAGTTAAGCCTCTCCTCTATGAGCACTTCCAGCAGTTTGCCCTTTGCTATGGCAATGGCAGTTACTATTCACGTGAATAGTGGCTACCCTTCCCATATTAAGCAATGTGTGTTTCCAGCAGTTGCCCTTTGCCATGGCAAATACTATTCATTTTTTTGTTTTTTTCACAACTTTGTTTTTACATAAACAATTAATTTGGATAATATTTTCCGATAAGTATGACTAAGTATGAAAATGGTTTTTCGGAATAATCATTTTCTGAAGATAATTTTTGGCGGCTTTTATTCCTTACACATCAAATAAGAAAACTTGATTTTATAAGATTTTAGTATGAAATATATATTGACTTAATGAGCCATCATTTTTAGCCTAAATCGTATTTTGCACTAAGATCGATTTTTCATATTTTGATTTGATGAGAATTTGATTTTCTAGTATTTTTATTTGAATCCAAATGGGGGTACTTCCTTATTTACATTGTTAACTTAAGTAAATGAAGTAATATAAAAATAAATGAAGTAAAAAGACAAGGTATAGGGAAAAAAAAAATCTAATCAGAGAGCCCAGCGCACGCCACATGAATGAGGGCACTGTATCGGCATGCTGACGTCGGCTCAAACCTTGGGTTGGAGCTCAGCCCAGCTCTGCCCTCGGACCAGCCCGTGTTACTGGGTCCCACCTCGCGCCCGGGCCTACCTTTGCTGCTGGAAATGGGTTTTTAGCCCAAGCCCCCCCAAGCCCTCCCCAAAACCCGACTACTGGAAATGCTCTAAGCCTCTCCTCTCTCATTATGCGATCAGATTCAGACCTAACCTAACTAAGCCTCTCCTCTCTCCTTACGCAGTCTCACTCTCTCTATGTTTGTAATGGGTTTTTGGGTTTCTTTGATTTTGTGGTTTTTTGACCTTCATGGATCTGGTATTCGTATTTTTGTTTGTGTTGGATTGATCTTTGTTCTTTTATTTTTATTTTTATGTTCTTCATATGGGTATCTTTTTCCGCTTGATTTCATTTTGAGCTGTGCGTTTTCAGTCATTGATATTTAAGTGTCCATTTCTGTTGTAGGATGATCTCCCCTGTATGCCTTATTTTTTGATATGAGGTTTGGTTTTTCTTTTTGGAGATGAATAATTTTGATTTTGAGTTGATAATATTCATCTGGGCAGGCTTTGTTTGTTTGTTTTTTTCCCATTTTATTTATGCTTGGTGCATTTCCCTTGGAATTTAATTTCGAATCTGTTGAATTAAACCTAGCGCTTGGAATCTGGCACTTGATAATCTGTTTTGGAATCTGTTTTAGGTTAAAGTAGGTTTCAAAAGAAGCATCAAAACTAGGCTTAAAAGTGTGGAAGATTGGAGTTTTATGACATAAAAATACCACACTTGAAAAACCTAAAACTGTCTAATTTAGGCCCAAAACATTTGAATTGGTTTCTAGCGGTGATTCGCGGTAATCGAACCGCAACCACCTATATATATGACTAAATATCTCTTTTACTTTCAAGTCTGTCTAATTTTTATTTTGCTAAGTTTGAAAAACCGTTCTTCCTTTTAACTGAAAAAGACTGCTTCTTCTCATCAGTCCAACCCTAGAAAATATCTCAACGCATCCCTTCTCCATTTTCACGCCTTCTCTTCTCCCTTGAAAAACTTCTCACCCTCTCTCTCTGTTTCTCTAGTTGCTACGGCCACCAACCGAAAATCACAATCGGCACTGCCTCCATGCCGCCTCCACAGCATAGATCAGATCCACGCCACTGCCTCAGCTACCGACAAACATCTATCTTAGCCTCTTCATGTCGCTTAAACTCTCTCTCTGTTCAACGCCACCGTCGTTCACGACCTCCACCTAAACCTGAACCTCTAGATTTATAACTCTCTCCTCTCCTCCAATGATCATCTTCTGTACTGGTAAACCCCACCACCATCTCATTGATTTCATTGGGTTTCCATAGTTTATCCTTTATAATTATATAAATTTTTGTCTAATTTTCTATTTCGTAGCTGAGAGTTCGAATGTGGCTTCTTCTTTACTCTTCCAAAATTTCCTTTTAATTCTTCCAATTTTCTATATGATTTTGGAAGTTTTTGAAATTAATGGATGGATTTGTTGTTTTATGCAGAGAACATGTTTGAACAAATGCCTGACAAGAAGCCTTTACTAAAATACCCCATACATATTACAAATGCCTTTGAACAAGCAGTCTCTCCTGTCAAAGGAAATCAGATTTAAATGCCAGCAGATTCTTCAGATTTAAATGCCAGCAGATTATTTCATTAATTAGATACATGTATGTGTGGTAGGTTAGCTATAATTAGATACATGTATATGTGGAAGGTGAGCTGTTTTTCAAGAGCTGAATATCAGCCTGTGTTCTTTCCTAATTAACTTGTATTCTGTCCATATAATGGGCAATTCTCGATGTATAGAGATACACCTTTTTCGGAAAAGACTCTAAATTGTCATGGTATCAGAGCTATAGCTCTGAATTATCTCTCTCGCTCCCAAGTCTCTTAGTCTCAGTTATCTCTTGCTCTCAAGTCTCTTAGTCTCGGTTATTCTTGATCAAGTTCTCTTGACATCATGTCTTCGGATAAGTCTGAGGTTTCTTTGATTCGTTTCAATGGCAAGAACTACTCTGCTTGGGCGTTTCACTTCGGAATTTTCGTCAAAGGTAAGGAGGCGTGGGGACATGTTGATGGAAGTAACCCAGCTCCTGACAAAAACAAAGACAAAGACCAGCACGCCAAGTGGGAAGTCAAGGACGCTCAAGTTATGACATGGATTTTAGGATCTGTCGAACCTAATATCATCTTGAACCTTCGATCATCTCAGACTGCAGCTCAGATGAGGACTTACCTGAAGAAGATCTATAGTCAACGAAACACTGCTCGTCGGTTCCAGCTTGAACATGAATTGGCCGCTCTCCAACAGGATAGCCTTTCTATCTCTGATTTTTACTCTAGATTCACTAATCTTTGGGGTGAATACACTGATATAGTTTATGCTGACTTACCATCCGAAGGTCTTACTTTTGTTCAATCTGTCCATGAAACTACCCAGAGGGATCAATTTCTAATGAAACTGAGACCTGAATTTGAAGGCACCAGATCCAATCTTATGAACCGAGAATCTGTCCCCTCCTTGGATACATGCCTCAATGATCTCCTTCGCGAGGAACAGCGCCTTCTCACTCAAACCACCATGGAACAACGGCGGTCTGCATCTGTTCCTGTGGCCTATGCAGCACAAGGTAAGCCACGAGGCAGGGATATAAGCACTGTTCAGTGTTTTTGTTGCAAGGGATTTGGTCATTATGCTGCAAATTGTCCCCGAAAATTCTGCAACTACTGCAAAAAGGATGGCCATATCATCAAGGAATGTCCTACTCGACCCCCCAAGAAATCAGAGACCGCATATACTGTCTCCGTTGGCTCTTCTAGTGCTGGAAGTTCTGTGACTGCAGTACCGCTGACACAAAGTGCTCCTGTTCAACCTGTGACCCCTGACATGATTCAACAAATGATCATTTCTGCATTTTCAGCTTTAGGACTCTCAGGTAAACCCTTCTCTACATCATCTCCTTGGTACTTTGATTCCGGGGCTTCCCATCATATGACAAACAATGCTGATTCTCTTACCAATGTAAACAAATATTTTGGAAATCTCAAAATTCATACTGCTGATGGCAATCATTTACCTATCACGGCCACTGGTGATGTTTCTTCCTCTCTCACTGATGTCTTTGTATCTCCTGGTCTTACCACCAATCTTGTGTCTGTCGGTCAGTTGGTTGATAATGATTGCAAAGTGGAATTCTCTAAATCTGGTTGTGTTGTGCAGGATCAACAGTCAGGGAGGATGATCGCGAGGGGGCCTAAAGTGGGACGTCTTTTTCCTCTTCAATTTCCTTTGTTTTCTTTTTCACCCTTTGTCTCTTGTAATTCTGCTCATGTTGATTACCGAGCGTGGCATAAACGTCTCGGACATCCAAACTCTACTGTACTTCATGATTTACTGAAATCTGGTTTTCTTGGGAATAAAGAATCACCATCTCTTAGTGCTGTTCAATTTGATTGCAATTCTTGCAGACTTGGCAAAAGTAAGACTCTGCCATTTCCTATTCACACACCCCATGTGGTCCAACCTTTTGATTTGATACATAGTGATGTGTGGGGTATGGCACCAGTCACTTCTCATGCTAATTACAAATACTTCGTCACTTTTATTGACGACTATAGCCGTTTCACATGGATATATTTTCTACATTCTAAAGATGAAGTCTTTTCTGTTTTTAAGATTTTTCATGCATATATTCAGACCCAATTTTCGGCCCATATCAAAATCCTTCGTTCTGACAATGGGGGTGAGTATATGTCTCATTTGTTTCAGGATTTCCTACAGACTCATGGCATCATCTCTCAACGGTCTTGCCCTTCAACACCTCAACAAAATGGGGTGGCTGAAAGGAAGAACCGTCACCTTCTTGATGTTGTTCGCACTCTCCTGTTAGAGTCATCTACGCCCTCTCGTTTTTGGTGTGAAGCTCTCTCCACTACTGTCCATCTCATCAACAGGTTGCCTTCTCCCACATTGCACCACAACTCTCCTTTCACCAAGTTATTTGGTCGCCCTCCATCTTATTCCAACCTTCGTACATTTGGTTGTATCTGTTATGTTCATCTTCCTGCACATGAACGCACAAAACTCATGGCTCAATCGATCCAGTGTGCTTTCCTAGGATATTCAGTCCACCATAAAGGTTTTCTTTGCTACGATCCACATTTGCGACGCATTCGAGTTTCTAGAAATGTAATCTTTCTAGAAAATCAGTATTTTTTTCCCACGCATCACGACCCCGTTTCTCCTTCATTTTCTGTTTTGCCTATGTTTACTAACTCTTCTGCAGCTCCTGTTTTAAATATCTCTTCTCCATCTCCAGTCCCTTCTCAACCTCTCTTCGTGTATCAACGACGCTCCTCCGAAACTTCCCATCAACCTCCAGCACCTCCCCAGCCCCCTCCAGCTCCTTCCCCGACTGCTGCTCCTGTTCCAGCAACTGCACCTCCCCTCCCTCAGACAGAGTACTCGGGTTCGTAGACCACCAGATAGGTTTGGTTCCTCTCCTCTTTCCCTCTTCACTGCCACCTTGTCTTCTATTTCTCTTCCTTCGTCTTATACACAGGCCATGAAGCATGAGTGTTGGCGGACAGCGGTTGAAACTGAGCTTCTCGCACTTGAGGAAAACCAAACTTGGGACGTTGTTCCATGTCCCTCCTCCGTGAAACCCCTTGGCAGTAAGTTCGTGTTTTCTGTCAAGCTTCATTCTGATGGGTCCATAGACCGTTATAAGGCTCGGTTAGTAGCACTTGGCAACAAACAAGAATATGGTCTCGACTATGATGAGACCTTCGCACCAGTTGCCAAAATGACCACTGTCCGCACCATACTCGCCCTTGCTGCATCCCAATCCTGGCCCTTACATCAAATGGATGTCAAGAACGCATTTCTCCACGGTGATCTCAAGGAAGAAGTTTACTTGAAACTTCCCTCTGGTATGCCTACTTCCTCACCTAATGATGTTTGCAAACTGAAACGTTCTTTGTATGGTTTGAAGCAGGCCCCGCGAGTATGGTTTGAAAAGTTTCGCTCCACTTTGCTTGGTTTTTCTTTCACTCAGAGTCAGTATGACTCCTCTCTTTTTCTACAACGGACATCCATGGGTATCGTTGTTCTTCTTGTTTATGTGGATGATATTGTCATCACTGGCTCCGACTTGGAGGCAATCTCTGCAGTTCAGACTTTGTTGCATTCTACTTTCCACATGAAAGATCTTGGTCCGCTCACTTATTTCTTGGGTTTAGAGGTCCATCATCAACCTCATGGTCTCTTCTTGCTTCAGCACAAGTACAGTCAAGATCTTGTTCAGTTAGCCGGCCTCACCAACACTACTTCCGTTGACACCCCCATGGAACTTAATGTGAAATATCGACGTGACGACGGGGAGCTTCTTGAGGATCCTACTACCTATCGGAAGCTGGTTGGTAGTCTTATCTATCTAACCATCACCCGACCAGACATCTCTTATGCTGTTCACACTGTCAGCAAGTTCATGCAAGCCCCGAGGCATCACCATCTCTCTGCCGTTCGCCGCATCATTCGCTATATTCTTGGCACACCTAGTCGTGGCTTGTTCTTCCCTACAGGTTCTTCTCTTCAGCTTCAGGCCTATAGTGACGCTGATTGGGCTGGTTGCCCAGACACCAGGAGATCTACTACTGGCTGGTGTATGTTTCTTGGTGATGCCCTTATCTCTTGGAAATGCAAGAAGCAAGACCACGTCTCCAAATCATCCACTGAGGCAGAGTATCGCGCCATGTCTGCTGCGTGCTCCGAGATCATTTGGCTGCGTGGTCTCCTCACAGAGCTTGGGTTCAGTCCACTTCATCCTACTCCACTGCATGCTGATAACACAAGTGCCATCCAAATTGCAGCCAACCCCGTCTATCACGAACGCACCAAGCACATCGAGGTTGACTGTCACTCCATCCGAGAAGCCTATGATCATCAGGTTATCACCCTTCCACATGTCTCCACTACTCTGCAGATTGCCGATATCTTCACCAAATCCATGCCACGTCAGCGCCATCATTTCCTCGTTAGCAAATTGATGCTTGTCGATTTACCAGCATCAATTTGAGGGGGGATGTCAAAGGAAATCAGATTTAAATGCCAGCAGATTCTTCAGATTTAAATGCCAGCAGATTCTTTCATTAATTAGATACATGTATATGTGGTAGGTTAGCTATAATTAGATACATGTATATGTGGAAGGTGAGCTGTTTTTCAAGAGCTGAATATCAGCCTGTGTTCTTTCCTAATTAACTTGTATTATGTCCATATAATGGGCAATTCTCGATGTATAGAGATACACCTTTTCAGAAAAGACTCTAAATTGTCATCTCCGCCCATCTCCGCCCATGTGCAGCCAATCCAAAGGTACTTAGTGAATTGAATAAATTGTATTCAAGAAGTTTAACTTCCTCCTACACTACTGATTTTAATCCTACCAAATTTCCCATTTCCATTTGGAATACTTCTAATACAATGTCTTGGCATTAAAATTAAACCCCTTTTTTTGTTGAACTAGGACCACCGGACCCCAAATTCCAATTCGATCCATTTTGGATCTCCTATGTTATTCATGTCAGTCATAGTAGATCTGGTTAATTGGTTTGCATTTTCATACAATTTGTATTGATGATGTTTAGTTGGAATTTGGTATTGGTCTCCTTCTAGGTGGACCCTCCTCGTTGTGAAATTCATGGTGTATACTATGAGGTTATTCCGCGTTGTCCTCATGATGGTCTACCTGAAATCGTATTTCACGGGACTTTAAGTGGAAAAATTCATGCGTCGCTATTCATGGGGTTAGGGTCCTTAGCATATAGAATGAACCACCAACACCTAAATTTCAGGGTTAAAACAAACCTAAAACGTAGGTGGTTGCTATCAAAACGGCGCCTCACTAGATAGAACCTATATTCTAGTTTAACTCTTGGCACAATAAATAACGGGCTATGACTCAGTAGGTTACGCAATGTCCTTTTACAATTCAAATATGATATTATACAACCAATCATTACATTAATGACAATGTAACAATATAAAAATATACTTAGTTTTCATCATGTTTCGAAGCCCATAAGAAGAAGTCCAACTTCTTTGGAAAGTTGTTCCCATGAATTTTGTAATAGAGGTCTGCGAACAACTTAGAATCTCTCAAAATGACACGAATAGAGTGAGGTAGACCGAGACATCTCAATAGTGTCCTCTCGTTCCTCATCCATACCCCATGAAGAGTAATATTTAGGTGATCTTTTTATAAAACCTCAAAACATGGAGCATGTCACTAATAATATCGCTGCAACATTAAAAAATGAATACGAATAAATAAAAATGAAAAACAACATACTGCAGTAAAATAAATGAATATGAATAAAAAGAATTGCAAATTATTATACTTGTATATCGTACGCAGCTCTGGGACGATGTGTTGGCTATTTGGATCTATCAACTCATGTGTATTATCCACTCAACATTCGAGGCAGCAGTCTTTTGACGTGAAAGAGAAAAGCATATTGCAATCGTGAAACCTTTGGATGAGATTAACGGGCAGCACGTAACAGAAGTCACATAGCGACGATAACAAACACCATTCATGGTGTATACATTGTTTTCATAACGCTGATACAGTTGTAGATGAATGGTGTTTGTTATTGTCGCTTTTTGACTCCCGTTACATGGTGCCCGTTAATCTCTTCCAAAGGTTTTTCGATTGCAGTACACTTGTCCCCTTCGAATCAATAGACTGCTGCTTTGGATATTGGGTGGATAATACATATGAGTTGATGGATCCATATACCCAATATATCGTCCTGGAGCTGCGTACGATATACAGGTATAATAATTTGCATTTCTTTTTATTCGCATTCATTTATTTTACTGTAGTATGTTGTTTTTTATTTTTATTTATTCGTATTCATTTTTTAATGTTGCAATGATATTATTAGTGTTATGCTCCATGTTTTGAGGTTTTATAAAAAGATCACCTAAATATTACTCTTCATGGGGTATGGACGTGAGGACACTATTGGGATGTCCCGGTCTGCCTCACTCTGCTCGTGTCATTTTGGGAGATGATAAGATGTTCACGAACCTCTGTTACAAAATCCATGGGAACAACTTTCCAAAAGAGTTGGACTTCTTCTTATGGGTTTTGAAATATGATGAGAACTAAGTATATTTTTATATTGTCATTAATGTTATGGTTGGTTGTATAATATCATATTTGAGTTGTAACAGGACATTGCGTGGCCTACTGAGTCATAGCCCGCTATTCATGGTGCTAAGAGTAAAACTGGAGTATATGTTCTATCTAGTGAGGCGCCTCTTTGATAGCAACCACCTAGGTTGGAGGTTTGTTTTTAACCTGGCGTTGGTGGTTCATTCTATATGATAAGGATCCTAGTTACAAAGCGGGAACTGAGCAAGTACGAAAATTGGTGTCCAGTTGCATTTCTCATGTGGCAGAAATGCTGGGGAGCACAATTCTTTGGTAAGAACATAATGTTGATTCAATTTTATTATTATTGCAATTAATTATTTTTTTCGTTTGGTACAGAGGCTGTGTATGACCTCATACTTAGCGAAGTGTGGCTTGATCATTTGGATATGGTCAGCTACCTAGTTTCTTCCCTAACTGCATATTCAACAAAATCGACGCATAATTGCAGGTTCAATATCATACAAGCCAGGTAGTTTTGGTTTTTATAATTTCTTGATAGATCTTTATTTGCAGCTTTGGTAATATGTGCATTTATCGAGTTTTAAACTTTAAATGAAACAAGTATAAATACATTAAATTTTGTTTTACTTTAAGATAATATTTTTGTACCTTACTCATTTGAAATTGAAAGAATATTGGGTCAATGGGAGCTTATATATATGGGTTCATATCTCTCATGGCTTTTGACTTTAATGGGTTCATATCTCTCATGACAAAAACAGGGAGTAGAAGAGGATGGTGGCAAATGATGCCTAATTGTTTTTTCTTTTTTGTTGTTTTTAGAGTTTTTGAAAATCCTGGTTTAATATGTATTAATCAATTGGGAATCAAAGTTTATTTGTATTTCTATGGAAATGTGGGATTGTATGTTGGTAATTTGGTTGAGTTTGAATGTTTGATTTGCTGGAAATTTGGTTTTTATGATGAAAATGTTGATGTTTGTTAGCAACATATTCAGTTATTGTGAAGCATGTTCTGAAACAAATTCATATTCTTGCAATCAAACAGTAATAGTTGGGATAAAATAGTAATCCCCTTTCCAACAATAGAAAATCCCCAAGAAGCAACAATAAAACATGCCCACAAACAAGCTACAAATGGGACTTCTTGATTCATCTTCTTTACCCAAGAAAAAGACATGCAAATGTGTCAGGCCACCTGTCCACTGGTTTTGTGCAGAAGGAAATTGCATCTATATATGCTGAGTGCTACCCAGAATTTTTATTCAAGATCCTCAAGAAACTAAGAAAATTAGGAACGCAGGTATAAACATACTATTGAATTGAGCTCCACCAAACAGTCACTCAACCAATCTACCGTGACCTCATGTATTGTGAATTTCCATTAGCCATCATGTGACCTTCAAAAAATTTCACCATCTTATATAAAGGTTATGATGTTACATGTGAAAGTTGACTCCTTTTGCTCCTCAATGGTAATAAAGGAAAGGATATCAATGAGAACATGGTATACCAGAAAAAACAACTAAAGCCTTGTCCCACCCATGTATGAAACCTCGTCCTCCGTTCCACCTCTATCCCTGGGAAATATTTCCATTAATGCTGCAATACTTTTCCTAATTACCTATCCATGTTATTTTTGTTTTCATCTTCCTCAAGCTCCACCTACTATGTTTATCTAATCACTCTAACTACTCTATTTATCTTCTTTTTTATAATAAACAAATGTTTATATTGAACAGAAGTGAAATTACAACACAGGGTTCTCTCTCATATAAGATACCATGAACCTCTCCACATTTTGATTCGAACTTAGTTTTTGACCTGAGCTATCCGTTTCACACAAGCTTTTCTGCTTTTATATGGTCTTTAATCCACTTAGTTTGGATATTAATCTTCATTTTGTTGGTTGAGATTAGGAGTTTATGATTTGTTGGGATTTTGAGTTTGGAAGAAGAATAAAAAATAATATTGGGTCCAATAATAGTTAAATCAAGAGATTTTTATTGCTGGATAGATCTCATCTAGTAGTCCCTATACAAATGGTTGCAGTATGCCATTGATAATAGATGTTTTTTATTCCCACCAAAAAGTACTGGTATCCAGATCATGATCATTTGCTTTGGACCTTGGCTAGGAAACAGTGCTTACTAGCTAACTATTGAAACCCATTTTGCGCAGATGGGTGTCTAAAATTTTGTTTAGATTTGCTGGATTTGATCCTAAATTGATTGTTTAAGGGTCAATGATGACCGTAGTTTAATTTTTTATTTCAACATGGAAAGTTCGTGGCTCAGTCTCCATTTTCTTGGTGGTGTTATCTTTTTTCTGCGGGGATGGGATGAAATTGCTGCTCATAATACCTGTTAGTTTGATGCATTTTTCATTGGATTCTGGCAGATCAAACATCTGATAATCTTATATTGGAACCATGTGTCGTTTCCTGCACTACTTTTGCTTGAAGAGTTCCAAAGTTGATAGACATAGACTTGGGT
Organism: Prunus dulcis; assembly: GCF_902201215.1. Taxonomy (NCBI): domain Eukaryota; kingdom Viridiplantae; phylum Streptophyta; class Magnoliopsida; order Rosales; family Rosaceae; genus Prunus; species Prunus dulcis. The sequence goes on along the minus strand of NC_047656.1, from coordinate 10,860,100 downwards.
ATGAAGACCCTACTATTCTTGCGTCAGAAACTGCTTGTAAGTAGAAGACTCGAGAGTTGCTTTAATTACTTGGCACAGTTTTTCACTTGTTGTGGAGCTTTAACAAATTTATGTTGATTGAGTTGCCTGCATGTATTTATTTCTGGCATTGTACATGAAGCCATCGTGTTGATGCCGTGCTGTGCATATAGCTTTCTACTACTGATTGTCCTTCTTCCTCTAGCCTTTCCCTTCGTGAGTTGAGAGGAGGAAGTATGTACTATGTATGCGTTCACATGTTAAAGTTCTTCCATGGCAGTGCCATGTCCTTTCTGGCACCTTGGTCATGCTAGGCTATGTTGAAGCTGCCAAAACACAAACTCTGGGACTGCGGTGCTATTGCCCGATGTTTGCTACTTTACTATTAATGTTGCTTGCTTCTTTTTATTGTGTTACCATAGAATTCCTCCCTCTTTCACCTGCTGTGATTGGTTTGGATAGATGCAAGGTTCACCGCATATCACTGACTCATCATATACTTGCTGTTTGAAATTTTTTGTGTATTTGCTATTCTAATTGCTAGTTTTTGTATGGATTATACGGGTGGTCATAATCTGTACAGCTCAAATTTCTAAATTTTGGTGCTTAAATTATTTAACAGTTACTGTAAATGAAGTGGAGGCCTTGTTTGTATGATCTGTGAAACTAAGCAGTTCCATAATTAAAGATGGTCTTCTACACAAGGTATTTCCAGCATTTTCGATCGTCTGACATATTACTTGAGATGACTGAGTGTTTGATCTGCAATCTGAAATTGTTGCAGAATCGAAATAGAATCTTAACTGTTTCATTTTCTTAATATGGCTTGCACTAAATCTTTGACATGATATGAACAGGAAGAATTCCAACTTGCACTATTTTAAAGCAGCGGTAAACAGAATCTTTTTTGCGGACAGAGTAAGTGCAACCTATATTATTACTTAATTTTCTTCAAGTTTGTGTTTGAGTTTGTACTTTGGATCAAATGCTGCATGCTACAGTCAAGTGTGTGAGGACTTTATGGCGAAATTCTATATTGAGGGTGCCATATATGGACCTTCATATTAGCAATAAGATCATTTCATTAAACTTTAAGTGAAGTTACCATTCAGATGAATCATGTGGTAAATATAAAGGTTCGTATCTATGGTTCATATATGGGACACTCGGACTTTATTACCTTTCATACAAAAAGAAAAAGGCCTTTCATAATGGTTGGCAGCGCAAGAAGTCAATAAAGCCCTGGTTTCACTTTTAACCAATACAAATAACGCAAACCATGTAGCAGAGATATCTAATTGAGAATTTGTGATGTTTTTCTAACAATTTGCATATTCTCATTGCAGATGTTTGACTTGTTTGACATCAAGCGTAAATTTGGAGAGTTTGTTCGGTCATTAAGTATTTTTCATCCAAATGCTTCCAAAGCAGAAAAAATATAATGTATTATGTCATGAATGAAGATCATGATTTCCTTCTCTTTGTGCTATTGTGATTCTCCCATACTCATTATATGTAGGCCAATATCGAGAGATGTTCTCATAGTCTTTTGTTAGCATCAACTACACAAGTCCAAACTATAATGTCAACAACAACATAATGTAATTCATAATTGAAGTGCATCCCTCCCAACTTATTCCTTAGCCATTTCACGAAGAAGCCAAGCAACCTTGAAGAAAGGACCTTGCACTTTAGAAAACATCACTTTCTTCTTAGGCTGATATTTAAATAGCCCTCTTGCAAACCACCCCTCTGTTCTAACAGTGTTGCAGCACCTCTCCGCACACTTCCCACTTTCCACCCTCTTACAACTCCTTTGTCATTCTCATCTTTCCTAGCTTGCATGACAAGTTGTTCAGCTCTCCTTTCCCCCATCCCAGATGAACCTGTAGGTTTCGTGGTTTCGACTGGGATGACATTCCTTTCAGTAGCAAGTACATGTATGCATCAATAATAGAGTTTAGTAACTATGATATATAATTCATCTATATATCAGAAAGATAGAAATAAAAGAGTAACATATAGAGTGATCACATTCGGAGAAAACTCAACTCGGAACTGTCAAAAAACACCAATAGGCACCAATATATGACTGCCTTCAGAAATATGCAAAAGCACGAAATTTAACGTAAGGAAGAAATGAATTACCTGTAGAGCTTTGCCCACATAATCTGCAATCCAAATAAACCAATCTTAGATACAATTTCACCATTTAGATAGCAATGGTGCTAAGTTTTGAGGTCTTCTATGTTCAACACTTAACTTATTTTGAACAAAACTTAAAATGAAAAGTTTCAAGCTTAGGTGCTAAGTTTGTTAGTTTATGTAAAATAGGCCCAATGTACGAAAGTAAAAGAAATAAAGCCGAAAAAGTATGAGTTACACACATAAAAGGCCTTTTTGCTACTATAACTCTTGGGCTAAAAGGTTTTGTAGGAGGCCCCATTTTTTTGAGGCGTTGTGCTGTCGCCTAACCCACATACCATGTGAGCCGGGCCTGGTCCTAGGTCTGATTTTCCCCCACTATCACTTGTGAAAAAAAAAAATGGATACGATTAATTTATGTCTTGCTTGGGGACCAAGTTATGTAGTTTACGGTGATGGAATTTGTTAGCTGGAGAGGTCTAGTCTTGCTTGGGGGCTACGGAAAAAAAAACTTGTCCGAGAAAGAATCACTGCTTTGCATACAACTTTTTTCCTTTTTAGATAAAACATTCCTTTTTTATTTTTGGTGAGATTGGTTTTCCTATTTTCACGTGAAAAACAAAACGGTTTCATAAAAAAGCAGATTCCAAACGAATCCCTTTATATATTGAGTTTCTCAACCAACAATCAAACCCTAGGCATTCTTTGCTCTCTCTGATCAATTAAAATAACACAAACAAGCTCTGCCTTACAATCTGCTACCAAAGCTTGGAAGCTCTCTGCGTCCACTGTAAGCCTCCAATTCATTTTCAATCTCTCTCTCTCTCTCTCTCTGTGTATATATATATATATATATATGGATGGATGAATGTGTTTGCTTATCATATAGTGATTTTTCAGGGCCTAAGTAAAAGAACAAAAGAAATTGCAATCTAGTTATTGTTTTAATGAGTTTTGGTTAATATAATTTGTATAATAATTCATGTAACGTGTTAAAACATTTTGTAAATTTGAGAATTATGTCTGGTGTGTTGATTTTGTTTCCGAATCAGTTGTTTGCTATTTGGTTTTTTCAATTTTCATGAATTGGGTTTGGCTTGTAATGAACAGGAAGATAAACTTTGAGGCTGATTTTCGAAGCCGTTTCGCATAATCAACCAAACAGATTCTTGTGATTTTCTCTCGACCTGTTTCAGTTTGTTGTAGGACAGAATGGAATCGAAGTTCTGGAACCAGGTTTGTACTTCACCTCTGTAGTTGGATCAAATTTTCTTCTTAACTCCTGGATTCTACATTTTGATGAAATGTTAAGAAGCATGTTATGTGCTAGTTCCTTGTTTTCTTTATTTTTTAATAAAATTTTCATGTGTCATTTTAGACTGGTAGTGATTCGGAGGATGCTGATAGTGAGTATGATGAGGAGGCTGAAGCCACAAGCGTTGAGACTTCCAAACAGATTGACAACAAATACCGCACCAATGTGCTTCCCGACGATGTATCTGAGGATGAGAAGCGTGTTGTTAGATCCGTGAAGGACAAACGTTTCAATGAGATGAATGCCACTGTTGACAAAATAAAGAATGCAAAGAACATAAATGACTGGGTGAGCATGCAGGACTGCTTTGACAAGATGAACAAGCAGCTTGAGAAGGTGATGCGTGTGACTGAGTCTGAAAAAGTACCGTCTCTGTACATCAAAGCGCTTGTTTTGTTGGAGGACTTTTTGGCTCAGGCTCTTGCAAATAAGGATGCTAAGAAGAAGATGAGTAGCAGCAATGCCAAGGCCTTGAACGCTATGAAACAGAAGCTGAAGAAGAACAATAAGCAGTATGAGGATTTGATTAGTAAGTACAGGGAGAATCCGGAGCAGAGCGAGGAGGAAGGGGGGGTAGAAGATGAGACAAGTGAGAATGAAGAGACAGATTCTGAAATTGAGGATCCAAAAGATATTGCGCTTTCGGTTAGTGGAGATAGTGAAGGAGAGGAAGAAGGTGGTGGGGACAATGAGGATGGTTGGGTGAAGAAAATGAGTAAGAAGGATAAGCTCATGGACAAGCAGTTCATGAGGGACCCTAGTGAGATCACATGGGATATGATTAACAAGAAATTCAAAGAGGTTGTGGCCGCTCGGGGCAGGAAGGGAACTGGAAGGTTTGAACAGGTTGAGCAGCTTACCTTCTTGACAAAGGTTGCTAAGACCCCAGCACAGAAGCTTGAGATTCTTTTCAGTCTAGTTTCTGCTCAGGTTGATGTGAACCCTGGTCTCAGTGGGCACATGCCTATCAATGTATGGAAAAAGTGTGTGCAGAATATGCTTGTTATACTTGATATTCTGGTGCAATATCCTAACATTACGGTGGATGACATGATTGAGCCTGATGAGAATGAATCCCAGAAGGGACCAGATTATAACGAGACAATCAGAGTCTGGGGAAACTTGGTGGCCTTTGTGGAAAGGATAGATACTGAGTTCTTCAAGAGCTTGCAGTGCATTGACCCTCACACCCGTGAGTACATTGAAAGACTCAGAGATGAACCTATGTTTTTGACTCTTGCTCAAAATGTTCAAGAGTATCTCGAGAAAGCTGGAAGGTTTAAAGCTGCTGCAAAGGTGGCCCTAAGGCGGGTTGAGCTCGTGTATTATAAACCTCAAGAAGTTTATGCTGCCATGAAGATATTGGCAGAGCAGACAGAAGATGGTGAAACTGGTGGTGAAGGCCAGGAGCCTAAAGCAGTTGAGGAAAGTCGAGGTCCACCTGCATTTGTTTTAACTCCTGAGCTCGTTCCTCGGAAACCTACTTTTACTGAGAGTAGTAGGGCCTTGATGGATATTCTAGTTTCCCTCATATATAAGTATGGAGATGACCGGACAAAAGCTCGAGCAATGCTTTGTGACATTTACCACCATGCTCTCCTGGACGAGTTCTCTATCGCCCGTGACTTGATGCTGATGAGTCACCTGCAAGATAGTATCTCGCATATGGATATTTCCACCCAAATACTGTTTAATAGGGCAATGGCACAACTTGGTCTGTGTGCATTTCGGAGCGGACTGATCCCTGAAGGGCATAGCTGCCTTTCTGAGCTATATTATGGTGGAAGAGTAAAGGAGTTGCTTGCACAAGGTGTCTCCCAAAGTAGATATCATGAGAAAACTCCTGAACAGGTACCAATTCTTTTGTTTTGTTTTTCTATAGAGTTATTCTCTATGTTTTCCTCATAATTTCTTTACGACCTGAATTCATTAGGCGCACTGATGGTACAGATTTATAATCAAAATTCCACAAGCAGGCTCTAAGGGGAAAACCCATAAACAGATAACTAATTAATCCAGAACTAGCTGAAGGTCATATGTCGTCAAACAGATATACCAATATTAATGTTCTTATGTCCCATTTGAAGAATTTTTTTAAGCAGATGTGACCTAATATTTTTTGTAAGATGTGTTACTTTTGGTTTGGTCAGACTCGATCCCAGGGAAACTCCCAATGTGTTCTTACCTTAGGTGTGAATTGATTTCATTTTTGAGCTATGTGATGGGGAAATGGCTGCGTGTTGTTCTTGCAAAGGAGTATATATATTGCATTTCTCTGCTTGTGTGCCTTTTGTGTTTGTCTATAGTCATTGAAACACAAAACTTTGAATGTTCTTTGAGTTAACTGTTTCCACAAGTTGTAAATTTGATTCCTGCCACAAGATTAGCTTAGTTTCCGGTGTTACAATTATGAAACGATAGGAGTGCTGCTCTTTGTCAAATTGCAATTTAGCATAATCTTCAAGATTCTTAAGAAACAAACCAAAGGATTTGATGAAGCAAATTGGTTAAACAAGCCATTCGAGGGAAACAACATATTCTGGAAAGCTGAAACCATAAACAGAGCATTTTGATTGGAGCCTAAGAAATCTTAAATTAGATTTTCTGTGCTGACTGATTTAGTTATAGTAGATAATAGTAATGCTCTATGTCTAATTTGCTGTCAACTCTATTTTATAGAACTGATCCCCCCTAATCTTTTTGTTTCTTTGTTTCTGTTTTTATTTTTCAGGAAAGGCTGGAGAGAAGACGGCAGATGCCGTACCATATGCACATAAACCCTGAGCTCCTGGAGGCAGTTCATTTGATATGTGCCATGCTGCTAGAAGTGCCTAATACGGCAGCTAACATCCATGATACAAAACACAGAGTGATTAGCAAGACGTTCAGGCGGTTTCTTGAAATGAATGAGAAGCAAACATTCACAGGACCCCCTGAAAATGTCAGGGATCATGTAATGGCAGCTACCAGAGCCCTCAGCAAAGGTGACTTCGAAAAGGCCTTTAAGGTCATCAGTTCCGTTCATGTCTGGAAGCTCCTCAGGAAGCGCGAGAGTGTTCTTGAGATGCTTGAGGCTAAGATCAAGGAGGAGGCTCTGAGAACCTACCTCTTGACCTACGCCCCCGCATACAAGACTCTAAGTTTAGCACAGCTCACCCAGATGTTCAAGCTCTCAGAGGCCCAGGCTCATTGCATTGTGAGCAAGATGATGATCAACGATGAGCTGCGTGCTAGTTGGGATCAGCCGACACACTGCATTGTTTTCCATGATATCGAGCACACTAGGCTGCAGGATCTATCTTTCCAATTGACTGAGAAATTGTCAATCATTGCAGAAAGTAACGAAAGGGCAACCGAATTGAAGATAGGTGGCGGTGCTATAGAGCCTTCGAGGCGTAGGGACAGCCAGGACTATGGTGCTGGAACAACTGCAGTGAGTGGCAGGTGGCAAGATAACTCGTCATACACGCAAGGAAGGCAAGGTGGTGCCTCCGGGCGCACAGGATATAGATCAATGGCATATGGTCAAGCTGCAGGCGGGTATTCGAGGGATCGAACAGGCACAGGCCAGTACCGGGGAACAGGTCACAACACGCGGTATCAAGATGCTGCCTATGGAGGGTCAGGGAGGACTGGATATCAAGCTAGTTCATCTGCAAGGGGGTCTCAGGTGGATACTTCAACCCGTTTGGTCAGTCTAAACAGAGGAATTCGTGCTTAAGGAAACATAGCATAAAAGCAAGGCTGAAACTTTTTCCCCCTTGGAAACTATTGTTTTTTATTGTTTGAGTTTATTTCTAGAGGCTTAAGTTGGAGTTTTGTGTGTTTTCTTTTGAATTACGGCCATGTTTTCTTTTGCTTGTTAATAATAAGTTGCCTCTTTAGATTTGTGCATGACCAGATTTTTATTTGATTTTTGTTTTGCCATCAGAAAGACAATATTTTTTCTTCTTCTTTCTTTTTTTGCACCAGAAAACTACCAGCCCTTCCACCAAATGTAACAACATCCTCATTGTATCTCGTGCAGCAGCTTGAACCAAGTAGAAGAGGCATAGCATATTGTATGAGCTTTGCTTCTATAAGTTTTCACAAAGCCAATAAATGGTTTCCAAGGGTCACTAGCTGATCCACAATTCTGCAATTCCCAAAGTAATTGCCTTTCAACAAGTTATTATCCCACCCATACATCCCCCACATTTCTTCTTCGTACGGCATCACATACACACAATGTTATAATTCAACACATACGACATCAGAAACACACAATAATTTAACTATCTAGTTTATTAACGATTGCAAATTAAATCATTTAAGACAATTTTAGACCTAGTTGCAACTTGCAATAATTAATAAAGAGTGCTGCTAAACGAACCCTAAAATTAATTGAGTACACACTATAATCTAAGTTAACCTTAATATTTTAATCAAAATGTAAAATTAACTAAGTATACCCTATTTAACTACCAAAAATAGCCCTAGTACAACACTCTAAAACCAATCCTAAACTAGGTTTCTCTTTTTACATGAATTTGTGCCCTCTTTTCAGGTTTTGGGTTTCTTCAAAATCTTTAATTTCGTAATACCAATCCTAAACCAGTACTCGCTGCGTTATTCATGAGCACCAAGCAATACGAAGACTTTTCTACTTCTAATAAGAGTTGAATATAGTGAATAAGGTGTATTTATTAAAATTTTATTTGTTTCACAATTCAATATATCCTTTTTGGTCATTTTATATTAAGGTAAATTAGTAATTCAATAAATAGTTTGGTAGTAGGATGTACTCATTTAATTTTAAGGTTCGTTTAGTAGCACTCTTAATAAACTACAAGGTGCAATTAAAAAACTTTCGTGGAAAACACATCAATTTTTTATTTATTTAAATTTTATCTCAAAAACCAGATTAACAATATAATTGAGCAACAAGTATGATTAATAAAATAAATATTAAAAAGCAAACCCCTCTCTCCTTCTATTTCTCATGTTATAATAGTCCTTGGGGAAAGCACGCGAATCTCCCTCTCCACAACATGAGAAGAAATCACCTCTTGAGCCTCTGAACGAAAGGTGAGGTTTTAGCATCTTCCTCAGCGAGGTCAAGAGAGAACTTGGCGGTGAGGGTTCCGGTTATAGCGAATCCAACCAGGAACGCCCAGTTCCGGTTCCATTCTCGCTCAAAAAAAAAATCGGCCACGGATTGAACTTACCTTATTTCTGATTTTCTCTTTCCTTCTCCAATTGCTCTCTCTCTCTCTCTCTCTCTCTCTCTCTCTCTCTCTCTCTCTCTCTCTTACATAGCTTTATATTTGTTTTCTGAGTTAAAGGTTTAATTTTCGAGTGATATAATTATCTTTTTTCTCTTTCAGTAAATCAATTGCTTCTGTGCATCAAATCCCAATTTCAGTTCAGCTGCCGGAGTAGGTTTTTTGAGTTCAGGTAAGTTTGCTTTGTGTATAATTTGACATTTGTATTGTTATGAATTTCTGATTTTAGTTTGGGAATATATTTTTTTATTTTATTACTATTTATTGTTTCTTATGACAAGGTCTTATGCTAATGTAAAAAATTTATAACAATACGTTGCAAAGTTCACATTCTATCAGCAGCTAATACATATGGAGGCGTGGATTTAATTTATGGGATGGTTTCGGGTTCCCTGTAATCTTTTGAGATTGTTTTGTTTATGGCATTTTTAAATGGGCTTGATTTTTGGTTTGGAATGCATTTGATTGTGGTTTGGGTGATACTGTGGTGGAGATGCAGATGGAGGTGTGGGTACTTTGTCTCCGTTAAAAGGAAATTGCAGGTTTATGGTTTGGTTTAAACAATTGTGTGGCTGTGTGTTCGCTTTAGGTGTCAGTGTCGTGATGCAAAGGAGACTGTGTTTCTAGGTTTAAATTCTGTGTTTCTATGTACATAATTGGGTGATTTCTTAATATTTCTATTAGGTTATTTCAGTTTGTTTTCTGTTTGATTTGAGAGCTGCGCTTGGCATGATTGTTTTCTTTAAACTTGGTTGATTTAGGTTTGGCCAGAAGGTGCTGGCAATGGCTACAGCGACATATCCACCACCACCGCCGTATTATAAGCTCTACAAAGATTACTTGCAAGATCCCAAATCAGCTCCGGAGCCGCCCTCTCCGATTTAAGGGACATGCATTTGTTATGGTGACAATTACACTATGAGCTTTTCTCATTCTTTGCATTCTTCCTGTCAAAATTTATATAAACTGTGTAATTTGATTTCTGAAAATTGCTTTTGTCACTAATGACTAGATGCTAGAAGTTTTTGTGAAAAGTAAAGTTTGTTGAATTTACTGTTTGAAGAATGCCATCTCTCCTTTATAGCAGTTGCTTTAGCCAGGAATGTCATATATGACCTTTAAAGTTGTTGGCTTTGAATGTTGAGTTTGGAAAATATGTGTAATTCTATAATCTACTGTGTTGATGTTATCAATGTATGATTTCTTTGTTTTCCTTGTAATCTCTTCTTAATTAGTTTTATCTTATTTTATATAGACTGATGACATTCTTCCGAGCTTGGAAGATCAGGGAGTGCATCAACTGTATCCAAAAGGCCCAAACATTGGTATGCCTCCCTCCGTTCTAGTTTTAATTATTTGTATTGTCATGTGAAATTACTGCTTTTGAAATTTAGGAATTAATGTGAACTTTTTCTTGCTTCAAGCACTGTTGCAATCATCATCTATTGCAGTTTCTTCTTAGCATTGGTTGAATTATCTTATTATTATTTATCATTTTTATAAACTAGTTAACTATAATTTTCTTTGGAAAGATGTTAGCAAAAGAGAGATTTTCTTTGCTAAGTTAGAACACGGTTACTAGACTGAGAAATGTTCTCTTCGTTACAGTTATCTACAACTTTCTTGGTTACAGTTACTCCACATTTCTGATTGATTGCCATAGTTTTCTAGGCTATGGCATATATCCAATCCATACTAGAAAATGTTGTCATGCATGATAGATCCGACATTACGACTAAAATATGATCCCTTAATGAGCCTTCTTTAGTGCAATACAAATGTCCTCTCTAGAAAGGTGAAGAGTGTTAGGGGGTATGTATCATCTGGTTTGCAGAGCATGATTTTATTGATAATAACTAACAAGAAACAAATAAGAACTACATGTGCACATGCGTGTATGTCTGTTTATTCTAGTGTCTTCTTTACATATATATATATATATTGTGCATATGCATGTGTTTGTTTTTCGCCTCTAAAATGTTTTATGCTTCTTTGACAAAAATTGTGATCCTTCTTAGATTTTAAGAAGGAACTGAGGTCACTTAACAGAGAATTGCAGCTGCACATTTTGGAGCTGGCTGATATTCTTGTAGAGAGACCATCACAGTACGCGAGGAGAGTGGAAGATATATCTCTTATCTTCAAGAACTTGCATCATCTTCTCAACTCATTGCGTCCCCATCAAGTAAGATAGTTTTGGGTCTTAGAATGCGCTGTATTGGTTTGTGTTTGAGGTTCTTTATTTTGTAAATTATTTTATCATACAGGCTAGGGCAACGCTAATTCACATTCTAGAACTTCAGATACAACGTCGTAAACAAGCTGTGGAGGATATAAAGAGGTATGCTTTCAACAATTACTGAAAAGATTTGTGGTCTGAGGCTGAAATGTTTTGCTTTTTTTTCCAAAACAGTTGAAGGAAAATTTCTCTGTCCTTTGATCATTTAAATGAATAGCTTATATAGCATTTTATTTAGAGTAAAATTACTTGAATCTACTAGGCTATTCTTTTGGTGCATTGTAGAAGTTGTTATAGAAAAACTCCCCTATTCTTGTATGTGAGGCATCGAAATGTTGATATTTAATTTCTTGCAACTTTGAATTATGAGGTTAAAAGTAAAAAGCGGTGTGTGCGTGGTCAGTGTAAGAGTTTGAAGATGGATATAAATTCCTTAAATCGACTGGTACTTTGACTGTGTAATCAAACTGCCATGCGGATTGGATGTTACATAATTGCTTGTGACTATTGGCTTCACTTTCTGGTTTAGGAGGAGAGAAGAAGCACAGAGACTTCTCAAGGAGTCTATTGGAACGTTGGAGGACACCGGCGCATCTTTTGTGCTAAAGTAAGAGAGTGTGCTCATGTTCGTTCTGCCGCAGATTGAAGCCTCTTGGACAGTTGCATCTTAATACATTCATCATGCTTCATGTATTAGTAAAATTATAGGTTCAATTGTCTTTGTAATCAGAGTAAAAGCAATTTGATAGCGTGCATGATAGTGTTCTCTCATGCTCTGCTGCACTGAAATTCTAAGGCATTGATTGGTATCCTACTCAAAAAAAAAAACTCAAAAACTATAATTCTTTTTAAAAAGATGAGTTTTCAAATAGTGATTTTAAGATCTAAAAACTTGTTTGGTATTGAACTCCAAACTGTTTTTAAAATCTAAAAAATTAAAATTAAAATTAGAAACCCTAAATTCCAAAATTGAAGTTAACAAAAAAATGGAAAAATCTGTGAGCTTGACAGAGCTACAGATGAGAGAATGACGAGAAAGGGAGGAGAGAGCAAGCGAGAGAGATAAAAAAAAAATATATATATATAACCTCACGTTTTGGGTTTTCAATCATTGGGTGTTTTTTAGTTTGTTTTGGTTCGGGTTTTTAAAACTGGGCCTACCAAACGAGTATTTTAAGTTTTGGACTTCAAATTTGTTTTTGAGTTTGTAAAATTTTATTCAAGTAGGATACTGAATGAACCCTCATTTACCGATTGGCAAAGAAGAAAACATAGTTTCGACAAAGTCAATACATCATTACAATACACTGGCGAAACTAGGACAAACTGTAACCTAGGGAGGTTTTGGGGATAAACAAAAATCAAACCTATATATTTGCCTTATTTTAAATATAGTCCAGTATGTATTAACTTATTAAAATCCAAAACAAATCTAATTCTTTATGAATTTAGTTGCAGGGCAAAACAATAAAAATACACATTAAAATAGGTATATTTTCAATTATGTTGTTGAACATATTTTCATTTTGATAATATGTGGTTTTTTGTTGCATTTAATATGTATTTGTTTTATGTTAAAGCTTATTGGAAATTGTTAGGAGCTAGTTCCAATAGTTGAGACCATTTATCATTGCACTTGATGTCCTAAGTTCGATTCCCCCTATCCCAATATTGTTTATCACAAAAGAAACTTATTGAAAAATAGTCAATAAAACTATGAACTAGCGTGGTTTATATAATTTAATATACACTTTTATTTAAAAACAAATTATAGAAACTGTAAGTACATAAATTAATGATAATGAAATTTTTAAATAATAACTTTAAGCTATCACAATTCACCTATTGAAAATTTAATAGTTCTACTATTGCTAGAATATGTTCAATAAATGGATCTGTGGGATGGGCGGCAAACAGGATGATGAAAATGATGCACCCTGGGATGGGACAGGTCGTTTTTTGACAAGTTTTAATCGATTATTGACATTAAAATTGTGAAACATGTGGAGTCGACATGAATATGGTGTAAGGTTTTGTCCATTTACAATGTGGACGGTGGACAAAACATATAATTGCCCAATAGGAGAATACTAAACTAGCTATTGATTCGGTGATATTTTTCTTCACATTATAGGGTTTATGTCAAATTTTTTTTTTGTGTATTGCAAATTAAAAAGAATATGCGGTTTAAGTCAATTAATCAGGTAGTTTTTCAGTCTTCTTGCACGTGAGTTCGATCATGTACGACATTGTATGAAATTGATTGATGTCCTTGTTGGTAGGCCATGTATTAGACGTCATGTTTAATGATTTGACCATGTTGTACAACCTACTTTTCTTAATTTCCAACTTACATGGTGTAAGCATGCTCATATATTGAGTATTATGCATTGTTTCGTTATAAACGTGTCGATGGGATGTGCTCCATCATATATGCGTGTTAGTTGAGAAATAATATTTAGGAAGAAAGTTGGGTAGCGTTTGTTTTGTAGCAGCAAAGGCTTGAAAGAATAAAATAAATTTGGAATTTAGATAAAAGTCCTAACTTTTGAATTGACATGCACCTACACTTTTGTTTGGATTCATTAAAATATATAAATTTAAAATCTTTTTGTGAAAAAAATTTAGAATTTCGAAGTCATAAATTTTAATTTTAAATTTAATCTAAATAGTTGTCATTTCTAAGAATGTAAGAGAATTATAATTTTAAGAGGAAAAAAAAATTAAAAAAATAATATACCACATCTTTTATACCACCACCACCACTTTATCATGAATATCGCTATTGATTTTCAATTCTATATAAATAGTCATTATTTCAAAAATTTCAAGAGTGAAAGATTTGAAGAAAAATGAAATAAAATAAACTATGTATCACATCGCCTATACCACCACCACCCCAACCGAACCATCATTGGCTACCACCACCACCATAACCATACTATGCCCATCACCGCAACCATCTGCACCTCCCCACAACAACCGCGATAAACCATCTCATCAGCATCGCCGCCGTTGCCGTCACCACACTCTTACCTCACCACCACCTTACTACTAGTAGCACTAAAACCATCATTACACATGATGTCACCTCTACTGTCACTGTCATTAATCCCTCCAAAAAGATAAGTTTTAAATTTCATTAGAGTTTTAATTTGTAAAGCATTAAATTCTTGATAAAATCCTCATTGCTTTAAATATCTGATTACTTAATTAGTATAACACATGATCAGTCTTAATTAATTTTATTAACTCTCCATCTCTCTCTGTGAGGACACCTGGAGCCTTGACGACAAACGCCTAAGAAATAGAGACCTTTTAGTTGTCGGAAAATCAAACAGTCGTTTAAGTTTTATCGAGAAACAAACAGAAAACCCTAGCTTTGAAATTCTCGGGGCCATCGTCAATGGCGGTCTCAGAGGAAGAGTGTTCGTCTGCAAATTCCCGATCATCGTCATCAGCCTCCTCCAGCAGCTCTCACTACCTCGCCAAGTGCGTCCTCCGAGGGAGCGTTGTTCTTCAGGTCCTCTATGGTCACATCCGCTTTCCCACTTCCTACGACGTCGTCTTCGGGAAGGTCATCTATCTCTCTCACTTTTCATGTTGTTCACCACTTTCCTGCAGCTATTGTGAGCAGGACGGTAATTTTGTTGGATTTAGAAACAAAGAGTACTGCTTTTGTGATCAAGCTCTTCTTATTTAATTGTAATTTTGTTGGAATTAGATAAGAAAAAAACTGCTTTTGCTTGATATTAATCTTGCCTAAGCTCAGAAGTAAATAGCTTAATCTAACTGTTAATGGTTCGTGGCAAATTTGAAATTCAGGAGACTTCCATAGAGTTGGTCATAATTGGTGAAGATGGGATTGTACAGTCTATATGCGAGCAGCCTGTGTTTGGCACCATTAAAGATATTGCCATCCTACCCTCGAATGACAAATTCCGCACCCAAAACCCACAGGTTTCTCGTTTACTTGGAGAACCTTACAGTTTTCTTTCTTCCTTTTTGTATTTCAAAAATTAACTAAGTTGTATTCATTGAAATAAGTTCATCTTCTTGTGGTAGATGCTGGGTAAAGACCTTTTGGTTGTTATTTCTGATTCTGGGAACCTCTCGTTTCTCTCTTTTTGCAATGAAATGCACAGGTAAATATACGTTTTCTTGCTTTCTTGAACTTTTTATTTTTTGGTGTTACTTCTTGATGAACAGTGCAATAAAATAAAAAACCAGCTATATGACAGTAAGCGTCTCGAATACCGTGCAAATGGTTTGTTTAGGATGTGCACCAAGTATAATAATGGAACCTAACCATGCCTCCCAATTATATATTCCAAATTGTCAACACTGACAATCCACCCTTCTCTGCTGCTTACTCTTATTATATTTGGAAATGTTTTACATAGGTTTTTTCCTGTGACACAAGTTCAACTTTCTAATCCTGGAAATTCAAGGAATCAGCTTGGAAGAATGCTAGCCATTGATTCAAGGTAAGTCACCATTGTGGTTGAAACTTTTTGAAAACAGGTTTTATAACTTAGTTTGGTTTATGTGTAGTTTGGGTAAACACATATTCCTTCTCCTCTCCTTTCAATTTCCATGATGAAATACTTTTTACTTGCAATATAATCATTTGCTCTGTCGTGTCATGTCTTCTCATGTAATAGTTTAAAATCTTTAGCTAGTTGCTATGCACCCTGAACTAGTTCAGCCAATAAAGATTTGCAAATTATTTGTTTACTAGATTTCTTGTTGTTTTCCTGGAAAACTTTAGGATATTGCTATAGAATATTAACTGTAATTTTACTTATCTTGCTTTAGATTCTGCAAACAATGTATGTTCTTGTGTGATAGAAAGGTGTAACTTAAACATTGTCAAGTAAAATAATAAAAGTAGTTTTTTTAGTAGTTAGGAGAGGGAGAATATAAAAGTGGGTAAGAAAGAGGGAATATAAGGGGGAATTAGGTAAAGGACTGAAAGTTAAACTGAAAAGTGGAGCAGTTGGGTATAAGATAATATTTTTTGTTGTTAAATAAATGCTTTTTTTTCTTCTTAACATTTTAATCCTGAATGTTCCTCTTTTTCCCCCCTATCAAACAGCTGTGGGTCTTTTGTGGAATAATTGTAAGCTTTGTTTTTTAGGAAGAAAGTTTAGTACGTGGAGTAGAGCACAACTTCGCTTGTTCATATGTTTGCTTATTATATGTTTGTTCTTTTCTTATGCTCTAGTGCATGTGGTAGAGATTTCATAAACAAATGAATATGTAAATAGAAGCTCTTGGCAGTCCCATTATTTTTTTGTAGTCTTAATTTCTATGTTTACGCTTTTACAGTGGCTGTTTCATTGCTGCTAGTGCTTATGAAAACCAGTTGGCCATGTTCTCTGTTTCAGTGTCTGGAGGCAGTGACATTATTGATAAGGTTGAGCTGCTTTCCCTTCTTATTATAGGTTTCACAGATTTGTATATTTTAGAGAAAATGACATGAATTTTGTTTGTATAGAAAAAGAACATATGAAGCTTCTTTATTTTCTTTTTGACCACAAATTTTTCATGCAAAGTTTTTCAGATGTTCTGTTGTCCAAATTTCAGAAAATAGTCTTCCCCCAAGAAAAAGAAGCAGATGCTAGTGCTGCCAGAGTTCAAAAAAACAGTATATGTGGTACTATATGGAGCATGAGCTTTATTTCAAAGGATCCCAGTCAATCAAGTAAGGGGCATAATCCTGTACTTGCCATTCTTCTAAATAGGTATGATTGTCATGCGTGTTTGGGGGAAAAAAATGCGCTTGCAATTGTTTACATGGTTTGAGTATAGAAGTCATTTTCACATTCTGATGACTATATACATGGGAAAATTTTGGCATTGCAGGAGGGGAGCAGTCCTTAATGAATTGCTGTTACTGGGATGGAATATTAGTGAACAGGAAATTTATGTGATTTCTACGTATACTGAAGATGGACCGTTAGCACATAGTATTGTTGAAGTTCCTCATTCTTATGGATTTGCTTTTATGTTTAGGGAGGGTGATGCTCTCCTAATGGATCTTAGAGATGCACAGATCCCCTATTGTGTCCACAGAACAAGCCCAAATTTCTTATCCAATGTGGTTGATGAGGCAAATTTTGTTCAAGAGTCATCTAGAGGATGTGATCTATCTAGAGTACTTCAGGTTGATGATGAAGGAGGTTTATTTAATGTAGCTGCATGTGCTTTACTAGAACTAAGCGATTTAGATCCAATGTGTATAGATGGTGACAAATACAATGTGAATGTGACTTACAAACATGTGTGTTCATGGAGTTGGGAACCGGGAAATGCTAAAAATCCCAGAATGATCATTTGTGCAGATACAGGAGAATATTTCATGATTGAAATTATCTTTGGTCCTGATGGACTTAAGGTTCAAGAATCCGAGTGTCTTTACAAAGGTTTACCAAGCAAGGCAGTTTTGTGGGTTGAAGGCGGGTTTCTGGCTGCAATAATAGAGATGGGAGACGGGATGGTATTGAAAATGGAAAATGGGGCACTTCTTTATGCAAGTCCTATTCAAAATATTGCCCCAGTACTGGATATGTCAGTTGTGGATTACCATGATGAAAAACATGATCAAATGTTTGCCTGTTGTGGAGTGGCACCGGAGGGGTCACTAAGGATTATTAGAAATGGTATAAGTGTGGAAAAGCTACTGAGGACTGCACCTATATATCAAGGGATTACTGGTACTTGGACATTACGAATGAAAGTAATTGATTCTTACCATTCTTTTCTTGTGCTATCATTTGTTGAGGAGACCAGAGTATTATCAGTTGGTTTAAGCTTTACTGATGTGACGGATTCAGTTGGTTTTCAGCCTGACGTTTCTACTTTGGCCTGCGGTGTTGTAAATGATGGATTGCTGGTTCAGATTCACAAAAGTGCAGTTAGGCTCTGTTTACCCACCAAGGCTGCCCATTCTGAAGGTATTCCACTGCCTTCTCCGGTTTGCACATCTTGGTTCCCAGAAAATATGAGTATCAGTTTGGGGGCTGTTGGACATAATCTAATTGTTGTTTCCTCGTCTAATCCATGCTTTTTATTCATTCTTGGGGTTAGATTGCTTTCGGCGCATCATTATGAAATATATGAAATGCAACATTTGAGATTGCAAAATGAATTATCGTGTGTTTCCATTCCTCAGAAACGTTTTGAGGGAACCAGTCTGGTGGATAATAGCTGTGCTGCCACCCTTCCATTTGGAGTTGACATCAGTAATATCTTTGTTATTGGCACGCACAAGCCTTCAGTGGAAGTTTTGTCTCTTGTGCCTAATGAAGGACTGAGAGTTCTTGCTTCTGGGACGATCTCGTTAACAAATACTTTGGGAACTGCTATTAGTGGCTGCATTCCTCAAGATGTAAGGCTTGTATTAGTGGACCGATTGTATGTCCTTTCGGGATTGAGGAATGGAATGCTGCTTCGTTTCGAATGGCCTGCTTCCCCAACAATGCCTGTTGGATCTCTTTCAGTTAATACAAATACTGTTTTTCCAAGTGTATCAGCAGCAAATTCGTTTGGCCCAAAAATATATGATGTTAAGTTCTCTGAGAAGACAAAGGACAAATTTCCTATTGAACTTCAATTGATTGCTACACGTCGGATTGGCATCACTCCTGTTTTCTTGGTTCCTTTGAGTGACTCGCTAGATGGTGATATAGTTGTTCTCAGTGATAGGCCTTGGTTGTTGCATACTGCAAGGCACAGCCTCTCATATACTTCTATCTCATTTCAATCTTCGACACATGTCACTCCTGTATGTTATGTGGAATGCCCTAAGGGAATTTTATTTGTTGCAGAGAACTGTCTACATTTGGTGAGAGTTCTACTCCATATTGCTGTGTGCTCTTGTTGGTCTATATATTTCATTTTGTTGAATCTAGTTTTATCAATATGTTTTTGTTTGATTCTAGTTCTACTCTTGTCAGCTTGTAATTATGCCTTCAATCTAGGAAGTGTATGGAGCCCTGTACAAAAAGGTTTATCTTGAGTATATTACCATATTAACTGCAGCTAATTTTTCTATATAGTTTAGATTTAATTTTCACAGAACTGGGATTTCTAGATTTTCATGGAATTTCTATTTCCTTTTCATTTGGGAACTGTGGATGTTTGTGTCCATTTGATGGTATTTTTTGAGGTTTTGAATAAATATACTTATTTTTATTCTTAATCACTATTGTCTTTCAGAACATAGGACTATGGGAATTATGTTCCAGTTAAAAAATTTGTTCTATGCTATTATATGATTAGAATTAGACAGATGTTCATGCATTTCCACAGATGTCCTAGCAGGCTAGATGTTCCTATATGATTATTGGAACAAAAGGTTGATGGTTTGTATATCCCATTGAATGTATTGTCAGTAAATGGAATTTCACTTGTGCTCTATGTCTTTGCCTTGTTAAATAAAAGAGATATTCCCTGACAATATTTGGAACAAGATTGATGAGTGGAACTGGCCGAATCTGTGAAGTTGGTTAGCTTCTAATGTTTTGATACTGAATTTGTTAAAGAATGATAAGGTGTAGTAAATAAACTAACACTAACCTAGAAAATCTTAGCATAGTTGCTGAGGTCATTTGGCATTGTCCAAGGACATTTGACTGAGTTATGCCTTAACCAAGGTTGGGTAGAGTTTGGGACCTCCCAATGCATAGGAATTGCGAGTCTTTTTATTTTCAAATTACGCTTGTGTGTACGCATATGTGAGTGAGTGCTTGCTTGTGAGCTTAAAAGCTTGTGAGTCTATGGGGCTCATGTTTGTAATGTTCTTTTTTTTTTTTTTTTTTTTTTACTAAATTATCTTGAAGTTGGATATATTGATTCTAGTCAATGTTATATGATGATTCTAGGTAGAGATGGTGCATAGTAAGAGGCTTAATGTGCAGAAGTTTCATCTTGGAGGCACTCCGAGGGAGGTCCTTTATCATAGTGAAAGCAGGCTATTGCTTGTGATGAGGACTGATTTGAGTAATGATACATCTTCATCCGATATATGCTGTGTAGATCCTCTTAGTGGGTCAGTGCTGTCATCTTTCAAACTTGAACCCGGTGAAACAGGGAAATCCATGGAGTTAGTGAGGGTTGGAAATGAACAGGTTCTTGTGGTTGGGACGAGTTTATCTTCTGGTCCAGCCATAATGCCTAGTGGTGAGGCTGAGAGGTAAAGCACGTGTCCTTATTTCTCTCTCTTCCTCAGAGTTTAAAAGGTTCAGTTATAAATAGAAGTTTTTCAGGATCTTCAATGTTAACTAATTTCCAGGCAATGTGTCAATGTGTAAATGTTTGAGGGTCATTCTCAATTCCTTTTGTTTGATAGGCCTGCATTCTAACTGGATTCTTGTTAACAGTACCAAGGGACGTCTTATTGTTCTCTGTCTTGAACATGTGCAAAATTCAGACAGTGGCTCAATGACATTATGCTCAAAGGCAGGGTCATCTTCTCAACGAGCATCTCCATTTCATGAAATTGTTGGGTATGCCACAGAACAGTTTTCAAGCAGTAGTCTTTGCAGTAGCCCAGATGATACGAGCTGTGATGGAATTAAACTTGAAGAAACTGAAGCATGGCAGTTTCGATTGGCTTATGTAACCAAATGGCCTGGGATGGTGCTTGCAATCTGTCCTTATCTTGATCGTTACTTCTTGGCGTCTTCTGGTAACGCTGTAAGTAGCAAACTTCTTTCTTTCTTATTCTTTCTTCTTTTTTTCCCTATATATTGTTCTATATGCATGTTTTAAAGTTTTGTAATTGGAAGATAAGGTTAACCTGGTTTATTGCATGACAACTGTTGATGAAGGTATTGGTCTTCTTTTCTCAGTTTTATGTATGCGGGTTTCCAAATGACAATTCCCAAAGAGTGAGAAAGTTTGCTTGGGCAAGGACACGTTTTATGATTACGTCTTTGACTGCACATTTCACTACAATTGCTGTTGGTGATTGTCGTGATGGTGTCCTTTTCTATGCTTATCATGAGGTAAGCATTATCGCTCTCTCCTCTCTCTCCTTTTGTTGTTGTTTTGTTTTTCTTTGTCTAAGTAACTTTTACGTTAGAAGTTACGATATGGTCACACCTTGTACTTTGTATTATTTGTCCTGATATTGTTTGCTTCTCTTTCTTGTGTGGAAGGATTCCAAAAAGCTGCAGCAACTATACTTTGATCCATGTCAGAGATTAGTTGCTGATTGCATTCTTATGGATGTCAATACTGCTGTTGTTTCAGATCGTAAGGGAAGCATTGCTGTTCTTTCTTGTGCAGATTATTTAGAAGGTAAAAGATTAAATTTCCTGTGAAATTGTAAATCAATGTCTGCAAATCTTTTTGTCTTCCAGCTTAAGTCCTGTAAAACCCAGTTGAGGGTTGGAACAGAAGCAGCAGGATGTGCAGCTCAGAAATTGTTTATAGAGATTAACATTGGACTATCTGTGTATTTGCTTTAAATATGAAGAGAAATTGATTGTCTTTTGGAAGTATGATTTTTTAGCTGATACCAATTTGTATAGCATTCGAAATGATTGTCTTGTTTGACTACAATGTGCAAGTTGATTTGGTCAGAAATATAGAAATTTTGTGAATTATACACGGTTTGTAATTTTAGAAAACACAAAAGGAAGAAACTTGTCAGATATATTATTTCACAACTTATTTGTTATTGACATGAAGCTTGTAACAGTCATATGCATTTTCCTTATCACAATGTTGGGAAAACATTGCTAATGTGGTACTTGCTTGTCGGGAACAGATTCTATGATTTAAATCATTATAGAGAAATGCTCCACTGCAATTGGCATGATGGTGAAGTAGAAATTTATTTTGTGGGAAACTGAGTTTTTTGTTTTACAAATGGTTTTTTTATATTTCAGACAGCCTTAAATTAAATGCTAATGAGCATACACTACTTCATAAATTTCGTGCTGTTTAATGTCAAGAGTTAGTGTTATCAATGTATGGTGGTGGTGGATTCTTGACAGACAAATAACGGTGATAGTCAAATTTATTAATACCTTCATATTGTTTGGTTTCTATCATTTTGTCTTCAGACCCTGTTCATGCTCATATGCTTCGTCTGGAAGTGGTACCGTTTTAACTTTTTTCTTCTTACAATTCTGTGTACCAGATACCGCAAGTCCAGAATGTAATTTAACAGTGAGCTGTGCTTATTATATGGGCGAGATAGCTATGAGCATCAGGAAGGTACATCTTTACTCTCTGTCTTCTTAGCTACTGGATTATAGCCTTTAAACGTTCGAAGTTCAAATTGTTAATGCCTGAAGTAACTGAAGGAATTGAATTTAGGTATACCTATCTGGAGTTGACATATAATGATGATGCGGAAAAATTAGGAAGAAAGCAAAAGGAGGGAGAGAGAGAGAGAGAGAGAGAGAGAGAACAAGAGGAATGGAGAGAGAGAGAGAGAGAGAGAGAGAGAGAGAGAGAGAGAGAGAACAAGAGGAATGAAGATAGGATTTCAATCTTTAATATCAATCCTGGTATAAAAAAATCTGTAATTTCACTCCAATAATCAAGTCTGCTTTTGTAGGTTGCAATCAGCCGTACTTGGCAGTTGAACCCCAATGAGGAAATAAAGCCAACAAGAAACCTTTCTAGTAAATAGGAAAACAAACCCTAATAGTTAAAGACTCGTATTTTTTTTCCTCAAAATAAGTGAAGAGATCCCAATTTAAAAGCAGGCCTTACAAGGTTAATTTGCTCCTGCTAGATATTAATTTCCATGACTCATGAGTATATAAAAGACTAACATGAATGGGCTGTAACTTATAAGTAACATTCAGCAAGACCAACTTTTTTCTTTTGTTAATGAAAGTAATAATATACATCATGAATTTGAAGTTTGGTACAAAAGTGCGTACGTAAGTGGATGCTTGCAATATAGAAATGATGAAATGTGCATGAGAGCATGATAACTTGATATTATTATATTAGAAACATACTTTCCGAAACTATTTCTATTGCTTCGTTGCAGAACTTCTGGTTCTGAAACTATCTTATAAATTGTTGTGAAATTTCTTGATGCTTACCTTGTGGTTACATTAATAATTTTCTTTCTAGGGATCATTTTCATATAAACTTCCAGCTGATGATGTATTGAAGGGTTGTGATGGAAATATCGACTTCTCACAAAACGCCATCATTGTGAGTACACTGCTTGGAAGCATAATAACCTTCGTGCCAATATCAAGGTATGCAAAATAGCCTTAATTCCCTTTTACTAACCTTCCTTTTCAAAAAAGTTGCACCATCATGCTTTTAGACCTGACGTCAAATAAAAGGCGTCAGACATCCTAGAGATGCATCTAAAGTCTTTATGTGCTATTATTAGCCTACACATAGTGGTAGATCATTTGAGCAAGTAAGCTTGGCTCACTGCCAATTTCTGGGGATTTAGCCTGTGTTTTTATAACTCGTTTTACCATTAACATAGTGAAGCTGCCTCTGGAAAGACATAATTTTTTTTGAAGAAAATGTCTGTTAGTTTGTTAAGCTAGGTGCCTCAATGAAAAATCTAAGAATCCTGACTTTTGTAGTTAAGGTACTAATCATCTATACCCTCCTAAATGAAAGTCTCTAGTCACCATAAACCAATATGCATTATGCATCTTGTCTTTATTGGTTCCCCGAGCAACAGATGCACTGAATTTTCTATGGTTACTTCTACAAATGTTCAATGTTCTTCTTAATAGTAGATGGTCAATGTGTTTGTCTTTTTATTGTAAATCGTGATTAGAATTTAACACCATGCTTAATAGATATCAAATTTATTTGATTTTTTTTACTAAAATATTTATTTATGTTTTCCAGGGAAGAATATGAACTCTTAGAAGCTGTCCAAGATAGACTAGTGGTGCATCCATTAACTGCTCCTATTCTTGGGAATGATCATAATGAGTATCGTAGTCGGGAAAATCCGGTAAGAACTGTAGGATCTTGTAAATCTTTTCCTATATGTACTAGCATGCTTACATGTGCATGAACACTAGTACTTTGCATAAAATATGTCATGTTATTTATCTTTTCGATATATTTTTCCTGTTTTCTTTTTCCCTTTTGCCTTTGGAGTTTGTTATGGGGGTATACCATGAATGTGTTGCTATTTCTGTTAGTGCTTAAAGTGATTGGGTTGACAAAGAAATTGGTCGATGCCAGCATCCAAATTTAATCAGATTAGTTTCATTTAGTATAATACACGGTTGACAGTTCTATTTAGAATCTGATTCTTAAAATTGATTACAACTGAATGAGAAAATTGTTTCCAACAGAAACCTTAATAAATTTGGTGGTATGGTTTTCAATTCTAATGTGCCTTTGATTAGCTGGAGAGATAAGTTTGAGGGTAAGAAATAAAAAAAGAATACTGCTACATTATACATAGTTTCATTTTGAAATATGGGGTGCATCAGATGTTATTGTATGTAAAGATGAATATTTTATGTCGTTATCATGCCTGTGTGGATGAGTGATGTGGGTGTGAGCATGTGTGTGTTATTTGTTGATGCAGGTAGGAGTACCTAAGATACTTGATGGTGACATGCTCTCTCAATTCTTGGAGCTGACTGGTATGCAACAAGAGGCAGTATTATCATCACCTCTTGGGGCACAAGGCACCGTAAAGCCCAGATTGAAATCGCGATATGCGCTAATCCCTGTTAATCAGGTTGTGCAACTCCTTGAGCGGGTTCACTATGCCCTAAACTAAATATTTATTTTCTTTCAATCATGATCTGGAGATGGGCGTTCAAGTCTCCACGGAGGAAGCATCTGATGCCAACTAATCTTTAGTTGTACCTCCTTTTCGCTTGGACAAGTGAATGGCAACCATGCACATTTGAGTGTGCACGACCTTGTTGCGAATCACGACCCTCAACTGTTAATACCATGGAGCTAACCATCATACTGATGAAGCGTATCTTAGATTCACATTCTTTCATCAAATTCAAAGAGTGGGGCAAAAAGTGCGCAACATGGATGAATTTGCCTGTCATTTTATGTAACATATCTTGCATTGTTCCTTGTATTGTAGAATTGGTTATACGTATAATAGGCGGAGAAACAGTTGAGAGAGTTCATTCTGTATATTAGATAAATGTGCCTGTTCTTCTGTGGCTGCAGATGCATAAAGCAATTAATGTAACATTTTGCTTACGGCTGGAGTCATTTTTTAATGGTGTGCCTTTTGCATCTGTATGTCGAAGCTTCCCTGAAAAAAGTATTTATCTGGTGCCATTTACCCAATTACGTTATAAAAAGTAATATTAGTTATAAAGTACTCCCAAATAGATCCCAATTAAAAACGACCCAAACATATTCCTCCCAACTAGAGAGGAATAGTATGTGCCGGCTGAAAGCAGCATTGAGCTACCACCTAAACCATTCCTATCCGCCATAAGAGAAGAGACAAAAAAAAAAAACCAAAAAAAATTGTCCCATCAGGATGATCTTTAAGCCCTACTGACCACGGACGTTCACATTAGGATCTTTAATCCTAGTGACCCATTTTAGTGCTCGAACTGTATGGGGTCGTTTGGTACACAGGCTTGGCTTGGACTGGCTTGGACTAAATTTAGTACCATGTTTGTTTCATTTAATTCTAGTCTTAGATGGGATTGCTAATACCGGGCCCACCAAAAACACCTCATTAGAGCAACTCCACCCGTTTGCCCTTAGCCATGGCAAGGGTGGAGATAGGGCAAGCACTATTCACGTGAATAGTGCTTGCCCTTGCAAATAGTAAATTGTGTCTCCACCCGTTGCCCTAGCTAAGGGCAATTACTATTCATTTTTTTGTTTTTTTCACAAATGTTTTAATAAAAATAATTAATTTAAATAATATTTTTGGATAATATTTTTGGGTTCGTACATATCAATATTTATTATAAAATTCATATCTCAATCGGAAATTTTTTTGGTATTTATAGAAAAAAAAAGAGTATTTTTTTGGTATTTTTTTAAAAAAAATTCAATTTTTTTCATTTTTTATTGCACAAAAATTGGCTGCCGTTGGATTGGAGAAAAAAAATCTGATCGGAGAGCTCAGAGTGCGACACGTGGACTTTTAGTGGTACTGTAGCGGGTACTGTATCGACACTGTAGCAGCACTGTAGCACTGCGGGCACTGTAGCGATACTGTAGCTAGCTGACGTCAGCGTGACGTCAGCAACCGAGTTTTGGACCTGGGGCTGGTTTGGCCTTCGGGCTGGCCCGAGTTGGTGGGTCCCACACCAAACTCGGGCTTGGGCTGCACGCTGGAGGGACTTTTTTTTTTTTTTTCTGCCCTTGCCTCGGGCTGGGCTCCATCAGTGGAGCTGCTCTTAGGAGGGGACTACTAAGCCCTTGTAGAAAGGGAGAATTAACTAGTCCTATGTTCACCAATGTATAAGATGCATATATTATATTGTAATACTAATAACATATATTACTATTATTATTATTATTATTATTATTATTATTATTATTATTATTACATACACATATACTATAATGTACATATATACATGTATATACACATATACATGTATATACATATATATATATATATATATATAAACACATATATACATATATACATATATAATATATATATATATATATAAATACATATAGATATATACACATATATTATTATTATAATATACTCATATACACGTACATATTAATATTATAATAATAGCATACATGTATACATGTATATATGTAATATATAAATGCGTATGGATATTATTATTACATATTATGTGCGTACATATGTATTACGTGTAAATGCGATGTTATAATATGCGTATATAATATACATACATATATAAATATATGTATATGTATTATACCCATGTATATTATAATATACATATATACACCTATATACACTTATATATATATAAGTATATTATAATAATATTATATATATATATAGATATATACACATATATTATTATTATAATATACTCATATACACATACATATTAATATTATAATAATAGCATACATGTATACATGTATATATATGTAATATATATTATATTATATATTAATGTACATATATACACGTATATTATTATTATAATATACCCATATACACATACATATTAATATTATAATAATAGCATACATGTATATATGTAATATATATATATATATTATATTATAATATGTATATATATATTATACCCATGTATGTATTATAATATACATACATATATATAAAATATATGTATATGTATTATACCCATGTATATTATAATATACATATATACACCTATATACACTTATATATATATGTATGTATGTACGTTTATATTATTTAAAATATATAATATTATTATAATATACTTATATACATGTATATACATATATATATATATATTATATGTATGTATATATATTATATATATTATAAAATGCACATATATATATTATATGTATGTATATATATTATATATATTATAAAATGCATATATACATATATATATATATATAGATATTTTTGAAAAAATAAAAAAAATTCTAGTCCTAGTCCAAGCATACACCAAACGCAGGATAAGTGTTATCCAACTTAGACAAAGCCAAGTCAAGCCAAGCCAGTCCCTAGGCATAGTCCATGCCAAGACAGTCCTATGTACCAAACGAGCCCATGAGGCTTCGCTTTGGTGCGTAGATCTCGGATGCAAACAACACTATTATGTCTAACTGATCTAACTTACAGTTGTTCGTGCATGAAACATTATCCTTAGAATATCTTACTCTATTCCGAAAATTATTGTCAGTTCTGGGAAAAGGTTATCGAAAAGAGAAAAAGATTGGTACATCTTCAAGTGGATTAGTGATGATTACTTGTAAATACAGGGCCTGGGACAAGAAGTGAATTGAAGATTTATCATTTTCGATCGAAAAAACAGAAAGGCAAAGACACTTCAAAACCCTAATAAGCAGTAAAATTCCAAGCACTTTCAAGAAACATACTTGCGTATGAAGCGTGCATGCATACTCTTAACAATCTCCAGATTCCAAAATCTTAAAGTTGTTGGGAAATGCATGTAATCAATGTATATAAAGCTTACACCCTTATCGCGCCACGTGCAACTCCAAACAGCTACAGAGGTGGACATATGTATGTGCAGCAACCATGCACATTGCAACCTAGCAAAGAAGTCGGGGTTGTGATTTGAATGTTTCGTACTTGGGGCATCTTGCCGACCATAACTCTAATATCATATTAGACAATCCTCATATCCAAAAAATCTTCGACTGTTAAAGAAATTTGAACAAGAATAATAACTGAGTACATGTGCGATGTTATTGTGGAAAGAAAGTTGTATACTTCGTGGTATACAATAAGTTTTCACTTCTAGTCTTTCGATGTTTTTGGGTGTTGGGAAATGAATCGAATCATTGAGCTAACTTAATTCTAATCAATTTTCTCACTCATTCTCACCGCTTGGAGTAATTTTTGGGTCAAACCGTAACACTGTTATTTAGTTTTACAAATTCTTCGTTCCGTTTGTTTCAAGGTTTAGGAGTTTGGTAATGGATTTCAAATTGCATTTTCATGTTTGGTAAGTGCAGTATTGATAATGTAATTATGGACTCATGAGAATGGACTTCCCATGTAGTGCAGAATTACATACCCTTGACTTGCCTTGGGAAACTTTTTTCCCCCCACTTCGGAAAGCATTTAATGCACCTCTTTTTGCACTAGCTTACCCATACTTTGACGGTCTGTGCTGGCGACGTTCGACGACGATGGTGTTTAACAGTGTTGGTCGTGGTTAGGTGGTGGTTGTGGTTTGAGTGGGTTTAGTTGTCTGTGTTGGTGGTGATGATTTGACTGGTGGAGGTTATGTTTGAAGATGTTGAATCTGTATTTTCATAATTATTACTAGACTTTTGAATTCGTTTTCAGAAATCAAATTTCAAAGATTGGGACATGGCAGGTGGTTTGTGCAATGGTGGAGTGCACTTATAGGTAGGCAAAGTAATAGAAAATAGTGGTTAATTTTTTTTGTCACCGGCAGATTGAAAAACTCTGATCTATTGTGACAGATTAGGGAGAAGATAAGGGAGGAGGAAGAAGAGGAGTTAGGCGAAGAACCAGTTGAAGATACGGGAAACCAAAATTCTGTAAAGCGAAGGGTGAAAATAAAAAATGTTGAGAGCTCATTTAATGATGTGGCATAGCCAACTCAACAGTCACATCAGATGGTACAAATAGATAGTCTCCCTAGCATTACATTTTTAAATACCGTTTTGATCCTTAAAAAACTCTTCATATTAATAACTTTTAATAATAAAAAATAACGGTATTGTTGGAAAACTGAACAACTTTTCATTCCTAATACTACACTAACCAAACATGTGAATGTGATAAAATGTCATTTCATAGTCCTCATTTCCCAGCGTTCCCGAACATGGGAATGAACATCCTCCATTTCTATCTCTTAGAATTATTAGACATGGGAAGTTTATTCTCAAGAAGTATTTTTCATTGTTAACTTTTTAAGAAGCTTGGGTTGGACTAAATTTAGTTTGACCTTATAAGTTGAAACGAAAAGAGAATTTGATCTAACGAAATGAAGATTCAATGTGAAAATAAAAGCTAGACTTTTCACACAACTAAAATATATAAATGAGGATGGTACGTACTTGAATTGAGGATATAGATTGTCGAAGAGGAAGAGCCTTTTGTGCCTAAACCGACAGTATCAACATTCATCATTGAACTCAAAAAAGCATATGCATACAATTCAACTACCACAAAAACAACAATAAATTCAAGGACGGCAAATTTGTTGAATTGCATATACACAGCTTTTATTTTGTCTATAAGAATTAAAATATCCAACTGCACTGATGTCGTGCCTAGCAACAACTCAGAAAAGAGACCCTCCTTCCTTTACAATTTTATCATACCGAATACAAGTATCCTCTTCATCAAATTGAAACACAAAAGGTCCACCTGCACTGGAAGGCAGTTGGGAAGGTGGATATGCATGGTTAAAACTTAAAAGCAAGGATTGTTTGGTTGGGTTTGCTGCATCGTTTAGATAAGCAAAAAGCTCACATGACAAGAGAATGAAATAGAATTAAGTTCAAATCTTAGCTGGGAAGTTTTAAAAATGATTTCAGCTTAACTATTCAAAAGACTTCATTGAGAATCTGACAACAGAACATATGGAAATTAACAGACAACATAACATCACATGTTTAGACTGAGGATATTATTGATTCATTCGACATAACGTTTGAATGTCTCGTTTCAATTCACAATTTGACAATATAATATATCTACATGTATATCCATTGAAATTGAATCTCAACATATGCTAATAACTAGTTTTGTTTTGGTAGAATTACATTTTAATGTGGCATATATATTAGGTTTATTTACACAAATGCTCTCGAAGTTACTGTCAAATCTCATTTTACCCCTCCAAACTTAAAGTGATCCTCTTTCCCCTCTTCACCAAGGTTTGATGACTCACTTTGTCCCTTGTCGTCAATTCCATCCAAAACTTTGTTAAATTCGATGACGTGACAGGGGTAATTTTGTAAGTTAGTACACGTGGATCATTATTCACCAATAGGTAGGTAACGTAGCAAGTGGAGCCTACCTCCACTTAGATAAAAAACATAATTAAATATTCTAAAAATTAAATAAATCAGAAAAAAAATTCAAATAATTAAAAATCCTCCATCATCATCATCATCTCTACAACACCATAATCATCTTTACAGCACCATCCCTCCATCATCATCTCTACAGCCAGTGGCGGACTCAGAAATTTTTTAGCGGAGGTGCAAAATTGATTAAGTATGAAAAATGATTTTTCAGAATAATCATTTTCTCAAGATAATTTTTGGCGGCTTTTATTCCTTACACATCAAATAAGAAAACTTGATTTTATAGGATTTTAGTATGAAGTATATATTGACTTAATGAGCCATCATTTTTAGCATAAATCGTATTTTGCACTGAAACCGATTTTTCATATTTTTATTTGGTGGGAATTTGATTTTCTAGTATTTTTATTTGAATCCAAATGGGGAGTACTTCCTTATTTACATTGTAAACTTAAGTAAATGGAGTAATATAAAAATAAATTAAAGTAAAAGGACAAAGACATTTACTTAAATGTTGAAAATGAAAATAAGGTAATCTGTATACCAGTTCAGCAAAGGGGCAGCTGCACCTCCTTGCGCCTTAGTGGATCCGCCTCTGTCTACAGCACCAACAACACCATCCCTCCATCCAGCACATAAACCCACAAATTACCTTGCTGGAAACGGAGGATCAGAGAGATAGAAAACCCAAAAAAAAAAAAAAAACTCTAGTGGTTTCTAAATGATATCCTTGGAGCTCTAGTTTTTGTAGTCTTAATTATCCAATTCTCTCTTTAGGTACAAGCTAGGCAGTTACTAGTATCTTTAGAGAAATTTTAATCAAAGATGATCGAGTTAGCTATTTTTTGTCCACCCAAACGAATTTACAGTCTTTCATCATGAGACTTTTTGGTGTTTGCTTTTGTCTAATAATTGGAAAGGAAGTTCCAACTTCAAACCATGATGGAGGTTTTTTAATTATTTGAAAATTTTAGTTACTTTTAAAAATTAGAATATTTAATTATATTTTTATTTATGCAGAGGTGGACTCCATTTGCCACATCACCCATTCAATTGGTGAATAATGATCCATATGTATGAAGTTACAAAAAATCCATGATACGTCATCAAAGTCAACAGACTTTTAGATGTAGTTGATGGCAAGAGGCAAAGTAGGTCACCAAAGCAGAAAAAGTGGGCTATTTAAGTTTTGGGGGACAAAGTGAAATTTGATCGTAATTTCGGAGACATTAATCTAAATAAGCCTATATATTACGTCTGTATACATACGCATAAGAAAAAGACAAACATTACCAGTCATGAACGAATGTGTTTTTTTTTTTTTTTTTTTTTTTCGGAACGAATGTAGCAACTGCATTCATGCAACCAAAAAAAAATACAGCACGCAACTTTTCAGCAGTTTTTTCATGGACAGTTAGAAGGAACTTTCAACTTATTTATGTACATATTTATATCTTTTTCCATAACGTGACTGATATGCTCAGTCCATGATCAATGATTCAATGCTCTCTCGCTCTCTCGAGCCACCTAGTGATATAGAAAAGACCTATTTATACAAACCACATCCATCCACGACACAACACAACCCAAATCCAAAAGTTGAGAAATCTAGTTTCTAATAAATGGAAGCCCTATGCAATGGGGGAGGCATTGTCCAAGCCCTAAACACTCATGTGTATGGAAATGGCAGCCAGACTTTGGTTCTGGCTCATGGGTTTGGTTCAGACCAAACAGTTTGGCACTTCCTCATTCCCTTTCTTGCATGCTATTTCAAGGTTGTGGTTTTCGACTTGGTTTTCTCACCAAATGTTGATCCAAAACTCTATGACCCCGAAAGGTACGGCTCAAATTTTGGTGCCTACGCAGAGGACTTGCTGTGCCTTCTTGATCATCTCAATGTCAATAAGACTGTATATCTGGGCCACTCCATGTCTGCCATGGTGGGATGCATCGCTTCTATTCAAAGACCACACCTGTTTCAGCACCTTATCCTGCTAGGTGGCTCTCCCAGGTCACGATGCATCTCTCTCTCTCTTCTCTCTCTCACTCTCACACGCGCACACACAAAATTTGGCATGGAACCCTGCTTGCCCTATCTCTGATAAGTAGCAAATCACAGTGGGAGCCAAGTACTTCTTTGGAGTAACTGACAATATGCAATATTTGCCATTGACTTTTGGACAGTCAATCCTGGTTTGGTATGCTGCTTTTCAAAAAAGTACTTTAGCATACTATATACTCTTTAAAAACTCATGTTTTACTATGATATAATCCACTTATATATTTTTTTTCTTTTAAATAATATGTGATTAGTAAATATGTTACATGTAGACAACATCAGAATTTGTCCTTCACTCAATTTTGTGTTGATTTTGTTTGTAGATACCTCAACAGAAGAAGATACAATGGAGGCTTTACCAGAACAGAACTCGATGCATTCTTCAACCAAATCAATCAGAATTTCTCAAATTGGGTTCTAAGTTTTGCTCCAATAGCAATAGGTGTAAAAGACACAAGTGCCATAGCCGAGTTCGAAAACAGTTTGGGAAGAATGACACCCAAGATTGCAGTGAGTGTTGCTAGAACTGTATTTCTAAGCGACCTCAGAAGAATTTTGCCACAAGTTGTGGTGCCAAGTAGCATAATCCAATCCAGGAAAGATTTTATTGTTCCAAAAACGGTTGCGTTTTACATGAAGAAAAGGCTTGGTGGTCCTGCCAGAGTTAAGATACTAAATACAGAAGGCCATTTTCCCCAGTTGACAGTTCACTCTTTGCTCTTAAAAGTTCTGAAAAGATTTCTTCACATCAAATAGACACATGGCGGTGTTCTTAACTAATCATTGGGAGCATATTCTACAGGAAATAAAATAAAAAATAAAAAATATCCTTGCAAGTCACGTTTATTGCAAATTATTGCTTCCCTAAAATGTTAATTTCAAGAATAATTTTCATTTTACTACGAAAATTTATCGCCTTTCAACCACTTAATAAGATTATATTATGGAGTTCAATTTATTTTTCTAATTAATTTATCGTTCTTAAATTAATATTTCAGAGTAGATTAATTATAAGGATGGAAGCTGGTCGCACTCCAAGTAGGTTGAAAAAGAGAGATATTGTTCAATTAGATTGTTTAAAAAGAAATTGGTATGATATCGCGAATTTTCATAATAGAGAGAATCTTACAATTCTCAAGGATACAAAATAGAGCAAAAAATCATTGCAATTTCACTAGAATATCTGTACTGAACTGAAGAATTCTATTAACTAACAATTCCCAAGAATACAAAAGAGAGCAAAACTCCACCCCCGGTGGAAAACCAATTTCACAGTTTCAGAGTAACAAATATAATAAGAACGGTGATCCTACGTAAATCTTACATCGTCGTCTGTTATTTCTGACAAGGATCAAGGGTACCTTCTCCATCTTTACAATGGTACCCTTCTACATCCTGCCATATAGCCTCCTCAAAAAGCTGAAACAGCATTGCAAGTGTGGTGGTGGAGATAGTGGTGTCATGATGGCGATAACTGACAATAACCTCGTTTCTCTTGTACAAGGTTGACAAATAATTTGGGTAGCAATCTGAATCAGGAAACTTCTCCTTCATGTGAGAGGAACAATTGATATCAAGCCACAGAATTCACATAATCCATTGCCTTCTGTTTCACATATTCGATCTTCCCTTCATCACCATGAGACTTCTCATACTGCAGATACTTATTGAATAAGAACTGCAAAACCATACATGAAGCACCAATATAAGCTATAACAGAGAATACAAAGGCAAATCATTCTCAGTTAAAGGGGAATATGATTGTACACACTTTCATCTTTTTTGCTGGGAGGCTCAAACTAGTTGCCCGCTCAAATAGTGCATGTATCAGATCACCATCTCCAAGTCGAATTTCCTGCCACAGTTGATACAAAAGAGTAGGTAACTACTGTCTTGAATTTGAGACAGGAAAAGAAATAATACTGAAATGCTGGTAAAAGGAGATTTACTTGATCAAGATAGACGCTCCACAAGTCTGTTCTCTTTGGATTATTCCGCAAAATATTTTCAAACATGGATCGCCCTCTCTCTGGATTTCCACATTTAAACTCAAGGATGGCTGTCTGTGAAATGAATTTGATATGTTTATGCTTGGGAAGGACTTTTTCAGCCTGACTGACAACATCCTGAATCCCATCCCGCTGTTGTGTCAAGAGCATCTGGACCCGCCTTAGCCAAACCTAAATTTCCATTAAATTTAGTGTTTATAAATTAACTGAGCGTTTGAACATCTACACAACGCACACACGCAATGTGAGAGCACAAATATAGGAGATATTAATATACCTTGCAAGACTTCTTGAACTTCTTGATCATTTTATCAAATAGCTCATCAGCCAACCTGTGTTGCTCAGTCCTTTCATACACTCCTAAGAGTGCTAGATGAACCTTTTTGGGATCATTATACTGCACTGCTCTTTGGAAGACTTTCATTACAGCCTCCTGAAAAATGAAAAACAGATTAAAGGACTTCATATCAACGTTAGAAAGACAAGGAGACCTTTTACTAGTTTTATTACCTCTGGAGGACTTCCATATTTGTTTTCCAAATTAAAATAGGCCACCCAAATATTGAGCTTCTCATTCTCTTCTCGGAAGTTTATTGTTCGCAAAGCCCTTGACAGAAAAAGAGAGCTACATTTAGTCGAAATTATGTAAATAAGGGTTATCCTAGTATAACATGCATGCACGCCGACACACACATAAGAGAACCGGAAAAAGCTATAAGCACCATAAATCAACCAGGACTTCTCGGTTCAGCATAAGTGCCTATGGTACTCCAAACAGAAACCTTATTCTTACAATAATTCAAATCACAACCTTCAAGTTCCTCAAAACTTTAGTCCAATTAAATCAATTGTTCCTCTTAAGCACAGCTCCTATGAAGGTCTTAACCCTCTTGTTCCATACCCTAAAACAAGTTTTGAAACCCTATACCTCACTACCAAACATATATTACAATGGAAATCTGTACAACATTTCTAGAGAGAGAGACTCAGGTCAAGTAGCATTATATGTTTAAACGATTATGCCAGCAGCACATCATTGTCATAGTAGCAAATTAGCAACAAGTATTTTTGCTACGGAGTACCTTTCGGCAATAGAGCGTGCCTTCTCAACATTAGCCGTAGAGAGAACAAATTCCATGTACTTTATCCAAACATAACTGCTATTTGGAGAACTTCTAACTAGTTTCTCATACTCCTCATCAGTTCTTGGTATATCCTTCTCCAACAGTCTTTCCTCGGCAGCCCTTATCTCACGCTCCCTGCAGAAAATTGTTTCCAAATTAAAAACAAAAGGGTAAGAGGGGAGTGAGTTGACAACCTTAGACAAAGAAACAAGAGCCAAAGACAAATGAG
The DNA here is from genome assembly GCF_902201215.1 of Prunus dulcis. NCBI lineage: Eukaryota > Viridiplantae > Streptophyta > Magnoliopsida > Rosales > Rosaceae > Prunus > Prunus dulcis. The sequence continues at coordinate 10,824,030 of NC_047656.1, read as the reverse complement.
TACAAAACTAACCTTTCTTCCTTAGCTTTTTTCTTTGTAAGCTGCTTTTTCTTTTCATTGACAGTGTCCACATCAGGATGTTCTTGATCTTGACTAACAATATTATCACCGTTGAATTGCTCTAAGTCATCAAGAGTGACTTCAAGAGGAGGAACAGAAGCTCTTGATTCTGCTTGTGCAAGAAACTGAGGCTCTGCATTTTCATATTCAACATCCATGTTTTGGGTACAAAACGAACTGCTTCCAGGAAACATTGCAGACAAACTACCATCCGTTATGCCATTTTCTATAATGTCTTCATCAGGATCTTGTTCTGAGGACGTTTGAAGGTCATTATTTTCCATGATATATACATCCTTCATCCCAAGAGAAATTCGGTGCCTATCTTTGTCCACCTGATAAATAAAGTCGAATAATTAACATGACAATTGTCATGAATGCATAACACAGCCCTAAAATTACCACATTGAAATTATTGAAATGAAATATGATAACATGCATCTTTTTATGGGAGACAGTACCTTTTTATTTTATTTAAGGAAATGTGTAAACAGCACAAACAGAGTGAACCAGATATTCTCATCAAGTTCTGTGTTATGCAGTTAAACAGATCCCACAAATTGCAAAAAAAATGAAATGCCACAGTAATTGGGTTTTAGTGGCTAACTATTCATTTCCAACCTATTCTACTATTGAAACATCAAGAACCCCAAGAGGATGCAAGAGTGAGAAATGTGCTCCAACCATAACAGCCAATAATACCTTCAATACTTTTGCTGTCACCCTCTCTCCTGTTCTGTACTTGGTTTCAATATTCTCTACTTTATCTTCTGAAAGCTCTGACACATGGCATAGTCCAACCTAAGCACAAAAGCAAAATACTTGAAATCATTTCAGCGAAAACTGATTCATGAATTACTAAAGCATTCCCACGTGTATAACAAAACAGAAGCATTTCTTAGTTGAAGATCAGAGAACTTTTTAAACAAATAAAAATTGCCAGAGTGTATGTTTGTTGTCAAAGGAATATTAAATGCTTAACCAGGAAATGGAATTATATCCAAAATTGCAAATTTATCAAGGAAAAACTTTGGGCAAATGTTGTCAAACACACACACAAACATACATAGAAAGAAAACATTAATTTTGCTTGATATTACTCATCCTTTACCACGTTTGTATTGTCAATCGTGATGAATAAACCATATCGCTCCACCCGTTTTACCCTGCCAGAGATAATATCTCCAACATGCAAGCTATTATTACTTCCAGATTGTGTCGCACTGGTTGCACCCAATGACTTCAATGTCACTTCAACTCGCTTCGATAGCAGCTCTACAGATGACACCCTGAACTTAAGCTTCTTAGTAATAGTACAGCATTACATCAATTTTCTACCAAGTAGTAAAACTTTTTTAGCACAGCCTGCAAATTTTTTAAAAAAAGTAAAATAGAAAAAACTCTTACCTGCCAATTACAAGTTTTCCAACTGGGAATTCTTTTTCAAGATCTTGAACATATCCATCAGATAAATTGGAGACAAGAATTTTGGCATCAATCTTCCGGGAAAGAAAAATAAAACATCCTTTTGGAGTAATATTTTTCACATAACCCTATCAGATCCAGAAATAATCACGACCAACATAAGACACTGCATTATCCCAGAAAGTACATAGAATAAAAATAAAAAATCAAGTGAAGCTTTGGGAGAGATTAAATTCTACAACACCTGAACCATCATATTAGGATTAAGATCTTCGATCTTTTCCACGCGTTTGGTATGAGCATGCCTGAAGAGAAAAAATGTTTGTCTTTAGTAGCAAAACGAAGAAAACAAGAACCAAAGCAAGAAACAATTAGTGAAAACCAAAGAATAACAATTTAGATTGTAAGATTTTAGACAGCGACTATGCAAAAGTAAAAGCAAAATTTGTTCAGCATAACAAAAGGAAAAATGTTATTCACACCCCCAGTTTGTCATTCTACACTCTTTTTGTTCACGTTATAAAATAATAAAATATTGATTATGGAGTGCAGGATGACAAAGGGAAGTGTGAATATCAGCTGTCAATCAAAAACTAATAGAATAAGCCATCTTTTTAGTGACTCGTCATGAAATGACTGATACTTTATTCAAAGCAACAGAAGTCCAGCAGAATGCTAATATGTTTCAAACAACATCATCAGCGTACTAGTGTTTATATACACACGCACACCCTATACATAAGTGCATTACATCATTAACATGCGTGTATCCCACATCAAGAGAATGTATGCAAACAAATTCTAGACTGAAAGCATACGAAAAAGAAGTTTAAAAACAAATATTTTGGACAATTGCATGAATTATATATGCAACTTATTAACAAGAGAGCAACAAAAGATGTAATAAAAGTTCTGCTTTGAGGTTTTTGTGGTGATTAAGACCATGACTTACGTGCCATCATGGGATCCCTTGCAATCTGGACCAAGCATGCCAACTAAAGAAGAGCGTAATGACAAATCTATGTGATAAGTTCCCCTTACAGAGCGGATAAGTTCAAGGACCTTGCATTTGACAAATTGCCCTTCATGATATCCAGACAATGGGTTAGTAACCCATGAGTCAGAAAGTTCACTATAATGAACCCTGCCATACATATGGGGACCAATTTGCACGGTCAAACCACCAACACCCGGAAGTTTTTTTATTATTCTCCCACCTACAACACTTCCCTCGCGAATATGAGCAGTTACATTCTCATTCAAGATGTTATTGTGCGGATCTTCCATCTTTGAAACTTCATGATCAACAGTTTTGCCAGAGACGGGAAATAAAGGATGCAGAACTAGTCGCAATAGCTTTTTCTCCTTGTTAACACTTAATACATAACCAGATACAGCATTTCCCAGATGAAAGCGTTTCTGAAACTCTTGAAGTTCACTAGGCTCACAAGCAGTATCAAGAATAAAAAGCTGAGCCCTAACATTTCGAGATATGGTCAACCAGACCCATTCACCATCCACTTTATAAACATAACCAGTGACACATTGCCCTGTTGAGAAATCGAGATCTTCAGTCATAATCTTCTCCCCTATTTCGCAGGAACCTGAAAGGAAAATGCATATTCCACACCAAGTAAGACTTCATCAATGATCGAGGAACAAGTAGGTAAAATAAATTAAACAAAATTTCGCCGGAACACCATTAATAAAATAATTAAGAGAAGGCAACACAACTTAAATATCCAAATCAAATAATATCCATGAGAGAATGACTAATAAACTCAAACACAGCTAGAACGTCACATAATGAAGCTTTCCTGGGAATATGTGCAGCCGAAAATTGATGCTACAAAAATTGGATTAATTAGAATTACAAAAAGGTAAATGAGGAATCATAAAGAAAAAAGGTAAATGAGAAGTTTTTAAAAGAGAACCGCAAGGGAGAAGCTAAATGAATAGCAAATTATTTCTAGAATGGAGAAATATAATTGACTGTGTCATTCAAGTTGAGGAAATTTTTAAAAACAAAAGTTGCTATGGCTATGATGACCCAAGATTTTGTGGTCCAAGACATTACTATACATCTAAGATAGACATTTTATTTGCTTTGAGAAGAAGATAGACATTTATTAAGGAGGAGGCTTGGATTAGGATTAGAAAATTTAAGCAACCATCAGTCTGTGCTCTTACAATCAAATGAAACATACTAATTCAAGCAAAAAATTAGATAAAAATTTACCTGTTAGCATGGTAGGTTTCAAGGAAAGATCCCACTGATAGCTCTTTTTGTTGCTATTTGAATAATTAGTCTTAGCAACGATCCTTGCAGTCACTGTTTGCCCAATTCTGAAGTTATTAAATGGTTCTTCCAGAAGCTCATCATTTACCTGCGTGAATGGTGATTGCATAAAAATTTACTTTAAAAGGTACAAATTTAAACTTTCAAAGGTTCAAATCAAATTATTCATAAATATTACCTCTGTTATATGAACTCGCCCATGAAAGCCGATTCCAAATTTCAATCTTAGTTCAAGAGGCTTTATTTCAGTAATCTGGATTGTGGCAACACGTGATAAGTGCAATACATGAGTACTTAGCCAGTCCAAAAGATATGTATAAATTTGTATTCACAAATATTGTTCCAAACAAATCAAAAGCGGAAAAAAAAATAATAAAAAAATCAAAGGCCATATTAACTCAAACAGTTGATGACCAACGATAAGTTGTAAATAACCAGAAACAGAAATTACCTCAGCCTGAACCACAGATCCCACTTTATAGCTGGACTTCTTTTTTGCCCTTTTTGAACTGGATGTCTCAGCGGACTCACTTAGAGAGTTAAGTAGCATAAGCAACCTTCCTGCTGTTGTAGGGCTTGGAAGGGCCATGACCATGGCATTGACACTGCATTAAGATATATAATTTCATGTTGCTGGGCCATTTCTTTAAAACAACAAGAACACAACCTTGTTGCCATATGGAACAATAAACAGATTGAATATAGAGCAGAAAAATTATCTATCACCACGACCAACACCATGATCACCTTTGTCCATTCAAAAACTGTCTCTGAGGAAATTTTTGAGTGTTGTAGTCAGAGATTGATGCATATCCTATAGCATAGTTATACTTCGGGATTGAAAGAACCTGCAATGCACATTATAAAAATCAGATAAAAAGAGGCCGAGGACATGAATAAATCAATTATAACTTATATTAACATCAAAACTTGCCAGGTAATTCTCCTTCACAATCTCAACAATTGCATTTACTGTCTGATGTTCCTCCAGGCCATCTGAAGCTTCTCTTTTTCGTTTCTGAAATCAACATGTAATAAAGTAGAGCAATACAACAAAGCTACTGGTTAGGAAAAAATAAAAACACGAATACAGAAAGAGTGACACAAAATCTTCACTAGTGAGAAATAAATTATATTTTTCAAAAATAATTTCTGTCTGCCCTCATTACATATTCATTATGAAGTTCACACATCAAACTGAAAAAGGTAGAGATAGACAAGGAATGCAATTAACCTTCTTATGAGTTTGGCTGTTAGAACTTTCTTTTAATTTATTATTGAACTCTTGTTTCAGCGATAAATCAACAAGGTGCTCTGCATTGGCAATATCGAGGACAACTGCTTGAATGATGGAGCCTGTTTCTACATTGGTACCACCTACTACAGAGAGTATAGAGGGGAAAAACAAAGGAAATTTATTACAGTTGAAAGAAAATTAATAAATCAAATAATTAACCACACCTTGAGTGAAATAACTTACATTGATAGTGTGTGATGAAACCAAAGACATCATTATATTTCTCAAAGCCGACAACAACTCCAATGTCCTTTACCTCCTGTACTTTTCCCTCAACAACACTGCCAATTGTAAATCCTTCTGACCAATTTGACTTGGGTTCTTTTGAGTCCAACAATTGCAGCTTAGCAATCTGAATCAAAAGTAAGATTTGAAGATTTAGAACTATAAAATAAAATAAAATATCTAGCAAAATATCTTAATAGAGGCTCCAGCAATGTGAAATAACAATTATGTGATATGAAATAAGTATGAAACAACCTATAAAATAATTTAGGAAGATGATTCATATTAGAACGGTGCCAATAATGGTTACCTTTTCCTCCAAAATAAAGTATTCCTGAATAAAGGACGCATCTGTTGAAGTGCAAGACGACTGCTTCAACGACAGAGTTATTCGACTTGTTTCACTACTAACCTGGGGAGAAAATAAGTAGTTAAATAATAAGATTACTACTTACTAGGCTCTTAATAACTCTAAATTTTAAAGTATCAGTCCCAAACAGTTCACCAACATCGAGTATATTACTGCGAACAGATTGTCCAATGTAATAGGCTTCTGAAAGATCAGCTTTATGGTCATCCATTGCCTACAAAATGATGAAGAGGATACAAAACATCATTGGATTCAGATGTAACAGAAGTGGAGTGAAGAATAAGGGAAATTTTAAGGGGAAGAAATGAACCTTATGCCTGGGGGAGAAACCAGTCAAACGCCCAAGAAAGCGCACAAAGCACCCAGTTTCAATTAAGTTACAAATGTAGCCCTGGTTCAAATAAACAATAGATTAAGTCACGTACAAGTACTAAGCAATCACCTCACACAATAAACAAACAAAGAGAACTTGCCTAAAGTGTTCCAGAAAAGAAATAACAATCCATACACATTGAAAACTCCAGTTGCTTACATGTACTACTGAGTTAGGATGAATTTGACTAAGTTCTGAGGGAAGCTGCTGAGCTGAATTAATCAGAGAATATTTTGCAGAGAGGATCAGATTGTTCCCTTCAATGTCTACATCAATTCAAGAAAAACTTCCAAAATTAATATTGTTAATCTAATATATAGTATAAAGGATGATACTGAGTTCATCTGACTGTAAGAAATTGAAAACTGCAACAATAAATACGAATTGTGAGAGCCAAAGAGAAATATAAAATAAGAACTATTGAGCGAGCTAAGAAATAATAAATTAATATAATTGCAAATTAGACACTCCAGGAGAAAAAAAATATTAGTAATTGGAGGTTAAGAACTCTGGTTGTTGAACAAAAAATTAGAAATTCATTTTATTTTCTTTTCTCTTTTCTCTTTTGAGATTCTTTCCAAAATTTGCCCACGTAATATAAGTATAATCAAAACATAAATTAATCATTTATCTTATACAAAAATTAATTAATTAACTTACAACAGATAGTTTCATACAGGGAAGAAATGCATCGAATACTCAAATTTGACTTAAATGTCAAGGCTAAGAGCCTAGGATGAACATGGATATCACAAACTAAAGGCTTTGCAATATCCAACTTCTCTTGCTTGCATTCGATTCCTCAAAGTTTTGGTTATAGTTGAGGTAACTTTAAAAAATTTGCTCCGGATTTAGGAGTTGTTTATCATGATTTAACAACACAGGTCAACAAAACAGAGCTTATTCTTTTTCTAAAAGGGGTAGAGGAAAAAAGCAGAATAAAAACTTATGGAAGAAAATTCCAACTCTATGGAACTTTTTCCATAGATTCTTCTGTTCTAATTGTATATTTTCCTCTTAATCCGAGAATAGTGATCCACCCTTCTCTCTGTTCTCTTACTATTGTTTTATTTCTCAAAGTAAAGATAAAAGAACGCATTTCGAAATACTCTGTAATTGTCAGTTCAAAAAACATCAAACAAAAACGGATGAGAGAGAGAGAGAGAGAGAGAGAGAGAGAGAAGTAAATAAAAAAACCCAAAGTCAATATGGACGATAAATTTCCCATACCTAATACCAGCAACCGATCAAATTCATATCCAGGCTTCAAAACTGACTTCATCAAAGCAGCAAGCCCTGCATAGCAAGAGATACAATAAGAGAACACCATAAAAGAGAGGAAAAAATTCAATATCGAAGGCAAAGAAATATATACCGTGGTGATCTGCCAAGTGTTCAGTAAAAATTGTACCCATCGAGTAACCTTTTCCATTAACATAAACAGCATTGGGGGTTACTCGATCAACAACTCCTGAAACAAGGCAACCCAACTTGGCCATATCATCCTCAGAAACCCTGTCAGTAAAACGTTAATTAAATTAGTAGAAAAAACTATCATGCTTGTCTCCTTTTTCTTTGGTAATCAAAAATTCAAAATCTAAATAGATGTTCTGGTTTTAAAAATTTTAAAATGTAATCCACTGTACAAATCCAATCAAGCTACAGCCTACGGCTGACTGGAAATACTTTCAGCACCTTTCCAGATATAGATACATTAGAACATTTGTGTTCTCTCCAAAATCTACTAAAAAAAACACTGATAAATGCATTTTATTTTATTTTATTTAATCATGGCATAAGGAATCAAACCTTGGGGGCCTTATTATGAAGCTAAGCTTGATCCGCCTTGATGTAGGATTAGAATTAATAACTCTACATTTGACAACTTGCCCAACATGATACATGGAACTTGGATCGGATCCTGGTTCTAATCCGAGTTCAGATCTGGTTTCAAATTAAGAAAGTAATCAATAACAAAAGGTGAGTCTTATGAAAGAAAAAACAAAGAAACAAACATAACAAAAGAGAGAAGTCTCTTCAGCTTAAGAATGGAGAAGTCTCTTCAGCTTTAATGGATCAGACGAAGGAAAACAAACAAACATTTTGCACAAACATCCAAATACAAATGAAGTACCAAAAAAAGATATAGAGCAACTCTTTACTTTCCAAATATATAGTTAAGCAAACATATACAATTAAACATCTACGATAAAGAAATCACCAACCAAGCAGGAAAAAGAAAAGCCACACGCAACTTGCAAGTAAGTAAAATGCACTTTCTCATCATTCAAGTCCAAGAGACTATTTAAATTTGAAAGCTAAGTGATCAGGGCCTTGCCTTGGTGCAAATCCTTGGACCCCATTGTAAAAATGGATAAAGCATCCATGTTCTTCAATCTTTCTTATCCAGCCATGGGTTATTAATCCACCAGCTGCGTCAGCATATGAACTTACAATCCCAAGATTAGATTTCACCTATAAATCAACAATAAATCTTTGCTTCAGAAAATGAGCCAGGCTACTTTGAAACGTGAAAAAACATATCAGATCACAAAGATAGCCAATGAATAGTTGATATTCATGACTAAGAATGCATGAGGTCAAGATATGGTAATTAAAAATATATAAGAAAACGGATTTGCTCTTCCATGAGCTATGAGCCAAGCCAAACCACAAACCTTAGTAGGAGCACTAGATTTCCAAATCAACACAAAGGTAATTTCCCTACCCAACAATCTTCCCAAAAATCTCACTGTCCCCCATCCACTAACTGACAGCAGCCAGAAAAAACTCCTAACCATGAGAACTATATTTCCCTGGGTACTGCCTCGAACCCACTAACCTTGCATCCCAACCATTCTCCTGAAGCCCATATTTACTTCTAATCACAGCATGCAACAAAGATTTATCTTCCAAAGGAAAACCTCCACAACCACTTTCCTAAATGAGCCCTTGTTTCACTAGATCGCATTTCCAATTCCCAATCCACCCTTTTCCTTCGCATATGAGACCTCAACCAATCTTATTAAGTGGTCCTGGGTTATGTATTTTTACACATTAACAGTCAAAATTGAGGGCACATGAGCAAACCCTTACCAGATCTAACAGTTGAACTGATAGTAAAAAGGAAAAAAAGGATCCTACTTGCAAGTCTGTTTTTCTTCAACCTAAATCCATGGAGTTAGAGACAGAAAATAAACTCTGCTACCGTAGTATTTACATACAATACCATCATTTAATATGTTAAGAACAACATTGAGATTTTGAAATATACACAAGAAGTTAATGAGGGTAACTCCAGTAAATTCTCTGTAGGAGTGGTTTGTCAGGAAATCGACAAGATGCATCTAAGGAATACTAAGCAAGCCAATAAAGAATATAAGATAAATAAAAAAGTACAAATATATTACATACAAGTGTTTTCTTGTGTGTAACGGTTATTCTCTTGGACTTGCAACCAAGCACACGGAACAGAAGTTCAGCTCCAATCTACATAGTGACACGGAAATGGAATGAAAGGTTCCATATTAATTTTTCAAAAGATGAATTATCACCTCAATGTCATCGACTGACAAAATAAAATAAAATCCACACGAGGTTCCAGTGATCATATATTAGGTGTGTGTGTTTGTGGGTGAATATAAAAAATGAAAACGCACCCAAAAGAGTACAAATATGACATACCTTAAATTTTTTTCTAGGCTTTGCAATTTCAAATTCAGACATATGATTAAGAGGGCAAAGTGCCTTCACACCACCAGGAAATTGCACTATAGCACCAAAGCTGTCAACAGCTATGATTTTACCTTTCACCACCATCCCAGGCTTGACATCTGAGTGAGTGAACACTGTTCCTTCAAAAGCACTGGCCTGCTTCATAGAAAATTAAACATACTCATATATATTAATAAAAAACAAACTAGTAAATAACCAAGGGCAACATCTGAAAGTGAAATAATCAACATCATTTTAGAAAGCACAATAAACAACAACAATATACTTGGAAATCACCAATCAAAATCTCTGGTTATGAATAGACATTAACAATGCTGTGAGAGAGAGAGAGAGAGAGAGAGAGAGAGAGAGAGAGTAAATCTTGATTTTTCTAGATGTCGAAACATAAGCTTTACATATAGAATCAAGGTCTATGGTATGAAACACTACAAAAAGCGAGTTGTCAACATATTCAGTTACGAACAGATACCATTCAGTTGCTTCATAACAACATGCAAACAACTCTGAAACAACATATAACACAAAGAACCTTTACATAACACTAAAAGGCTCATCCAGTGAAAATATCGGGAACACGGTTGCAACCACCAATGACATTTACAACGTAACATATACAAAAAATAAAAATAAAAAATTGCTAGCATCTAAGCAATTATGTATTAACTGTTGTGTAAATGGAAGAACACAAATTCTACTTTCATGCGAAGCTGCAAACAAAATGAGGTAAACTAGATATTCAGTTCTTCAAGTATGACTCAAAGAAACTCAATAAATTCTAATTGGACCACTGCTTGGTAAATACAAATATACTGAAAAAAAAAATAAAAAAAATTACCAAGTGCAGTTGTTCTTTCTTGATTGGTCTACTTATATATGTCAAATTCAAAGTAATAAAAGTTGGCATATAAGAATCAAATTCTTCACTTGCTGACAATTATGTCGGCAAATCCCCCCTGGGACCATATGCTTTACAATAGACTCTAGAGATTGCTCATATTTGGTCTGTCAATGCAACAAGTCGTCCTTGGATCCTATGGTGGCCAGCTCATATTTGTATATTAAGTTTACCTAAGTTTAATTAAAAGGAAAATAATACTGTCCTTTAACGCAAATCCATCATTAGATGCCCATATAATTAAAGCATCCATCTTCAGATTGGGCTAATATGATCATATGCCTATATGAGTTCTAGTTTCAACATTTTAGCCCTAATATACCAACATTTGCGAAAAATGAGACATGTTACATGCCACTCAGACGCAAGATTTTTTTCAGCAGAAAAGCCTGAACATCGAAGTTCAAGTCAAAGTCGTTTGGTAAATGACCATTCCAAGACACAGTAAAACGGCTCATTTATGGAAAAGCTCTTTTGCAGCTCCCCATCTACTATACAGTATACAGCAAGGTGTAATATCAAATAAGTGTCCATCACCGGAAACAAGGTTAAATATAGAAGCATAACCTTCAAAATCCCTGTCGCAAGTCCTTCTAAGTGCCTAAAACCAAGAACTCTGACGCGAACATGACTACCTTGCTTGAACTTCTTTTCAAGCTTCCGAACTTCCTCTTCAGCCACATCACATATCTATAATTAACGCAATAAATAATAAATAAAACAGAAACATTATCCAAATGAAAAGGACTGTGTAAGCAAAAGAAGTCTCTGAATCAAAGCCACAAAATGAACATACACTAACGTATGCCGGAGTTGAAACTGGGGTAGATGGTATTTCAAGCAGAAGACCCAACCCTCTATCTACCCTGACTACTTTTGAGCCATCACATATGTCTCCAATTTTGACAGGCTGCACATTAAAGCAAACGATGTTAGGATCAAGCAAGTTATGCTACTTACCAACATTATTAACCAGTAGATTATTAAAACATGAGTTCAGCTTATTCACAAAGAGGCTCCATAAGCAGTTATAAGATTGCCACAAGAGAGAGAGAGAGAGAGAGAGAGAGAGAGAGAGGGGTCGAAGCGGGTAGAAGGAGAGTGTCCCACTTTTTAAAAAGCTTGCTAATTTAAATCTTAATATTCTCTCTATCACATGTACCAAACGAAAAAAACTATGAATATGTGAAAGGAAAAAGTTTCATGCAGTGTTGATAATTTTTTTTATTTTGTTAGGACTCCACAATGTTGGTAGTTACTCAGCAAAAGCTTCAATAGCATGGGATGACCAAAGATTTCCATGCTAGTTCATAGAAAAATAAGGCATGTTCTTTTTTAATAATCCTAACTTTGATAATAAACTCTGATTGATGTGGAAGAAACAAATCAATCCAAAAACAAGGTAACACATTAATGGAAAACCCTGCTCAGCATCTGCTTGCGACAAGACAAATAAAACCCAACATGTGCCCTCAGTCATCTGTTGGATATGGAATTATGGACCAGGAATGACTCGGTTACCCTATTTCTATGTGCCCAGAGTCAAATCCTGCTCACAAAAAGGTTATACAACTACAGACTACAGCTACAAGACAAGTAAAATTAAAAATTTATAAAGGAAAGACAAACTTCTGATTCCAAAATTTATCCCAGAGCATACAGTACATGACCTAAGAAACTTAAGAATATGAAATAACTTACTGAAGGAGGAGCCTTGTTGCGGACAAGATGTGGATTCAGTGTCAAACCAACAGCTCTAGTTGAAGGGTCAATAAACAATATTCGAGCATTAACCTAAACCAAAATAGCATAAAACAGATTTTAAAAAAAACCAATTAGAAACACGAAACTCAAAAATAACAAAGTTAACAAACAAGGACAACAGAGAACTCAATCAACCAAAATTAATTGGATAACAGACATAGTGCTTAAATAACTTAATAAAAGCATAAATAAAAAGTATTAGAAGATTAAGCATGCAAAACAACAAAAGCACAACGCTGCAAAAGAACCAATCAATAATTAAGATGTACAATCATAAGGGCATAGTCTTCAGATCTACATCCTTTTTTTTTCTAAGACTTCACATCCAAACTCTATGATGCCATAACTGAATGAATAATGCACTTTTTATTTTTCAATATTTTAAAATAAAATAAAATAATTAAACAAGAGTCATACTTTTTGTGAATTACAACCATAATTTATAAGCAAAAAGTTATATCACCAAAGTAGTTTTAAAAGATTTACAAGATAATTATACAAACGTGTACGATAAAAGCCAATCATGTTATATTTTCTCAAATTGAATGCTTTGATTTCTCATGTTAGGTACTGCACTTGAACCAACACCAACATGGCAACCGAACTTTACAAGGGAAAACTTAATCAGGGAGGACAATTTGGAGAGGATAATTTATACAAATATCATAACATAAAATGGAAAACATAATAAAAGAGGAAGACAGTCTACTAGATGGCTAACCCACTAATCTGACAAGATTATGATCTGGAGCTTGACAACAGAACCTTTTGCAATTTTTAATTTTCTACTATAGCAAAACCAGAGAAGAGCAATGCAGCAAACATGAAGGCCAGCTCAGACATAGCAGTTGATTCCAAAAAAGAAAAAAGCATACATGTTTGAAAGGAGAACCATGTGTAACAATCTTCCATCAAACATATCAAATTATCAAAATTCAAAGCAAACCCAAATCAAGCATCCATGCTAAGGACTTATCACAGACCATACATCACATGCAATGGAAATATATCATTTTTTGCTTTCCGATTTCTCCATAGTTATGCACCTTTAACTGGCTAAAAAGTACGACGACTCTCACATCAAGCATATAGCACCTATATGTTAAATTCATGTTTCCAATTGCCACTAAATCATCAACAGCACTAAGAACTATAGAGATAAATTGATTACAGATTTTAACACTTGCCTTCTTGTGTTGATTATAATCCTCCTTCCAGTTTAGGGTAGGGTAACTATTTTGCAGATGAAATATGTCAACCTGAAAAATTGAAGTGGATAAATATATATATATAAAGCACCACAAAACTTAAAATTTATACGCATAGCCTATCAAGCTGTCATCTTAGGCTTGTATGATTCTTGTAAGCAACTCATATAAGAAGGAATACAGAACTGACAACTTACAGTTCCAGTAAAGTAAGTAAGAAATGATAACATAACCCCATTTTCAAGGGTGGATAGCACACGAGCATTAACCAGCATGCCTGGAACAAGTAGATCAATTGAAATTCCCTTGAGATCCTTGGTCTGTATATCAGTTCAGAAAAAAAAAATTCTTAAATGAGAAGAGAAGCTGTGAAACTATGACAGTGAAACAAGCAGCATGGAACGCATATGAATTTCTGAAGAAAAGCACAAGGGGCATACCACACATTTTGATACAGTTTCTAGGTCTGAACTCAAATACACAACCTTGCGGACTTTATCAATACTTCTAACAGCGCCTTGAAGTAGTTGCCCAGTGTTCACTTGAATCTCCTTGCTATCTGAAAAGACAACAGAATTAACAGGAAATGAAAAGGAGAAAAAAGAGTTTATATATCAATTAGCGAAATGAGAAATTACAGCTACAGCGTATGGCTACTCGCAATTGATTGAAAAACAAATGAGAACGAAGAAATGGAATATAGTATAATAACGAGTACATAGAACAAACGACATAAAAACATCAATTGTGAATTTCAGATCTGAAACAAATTCATATTCTTGCAATCAAACAGTAAAATAGTTGGGAGAAAATAGTAATCCTCGTTCCAACAAGCAACAATAAAACATGCCCACAAACAAGCTACAAATGGGACTTCTTAATGATTCATCTTCTTTACCCAAGAAAAAGACATGCAAACATATCAGGCCACCTGTCCACTGGTTTTGTGCAGAAGGAAATTGCATCTATATGCTGAGTACTACCCATAATTTTTATTCAAGATCCTCTAAGCAACTGAAAAATTAGGAACACAGGTATAAGCATACTATTCAATTGAGCTCCACCAAACAGTCACTCAACCAATCTACTGTGACCTCATGTATTGTGAATTTCCATTAGCCATCATGTAACCTTCAAAAAATTTCACGATCTTATTATAAAGGTTAGTATGTTACATGTGAAAGTTGACTCCTTTTGCTCTCCAATGGTATAAAGGAAAGGATAGTAATGAAATAACTTTTTACCAGCATGAGAATATGGTATAAACGAAAAAACAAATCAAGCCTTGTCCCACCCATGTATGAAACCTCGTCCTCCATTCCACCTACTCCTGGGAAATTCTTTTTTTGAAAAACACTTACTCCTGGGAAAAATTTCCATTAATGCTGCAATACTTTTCCTAATTACCTCTGTCCATGTTATTTTTGTTTTCATCTTCCTCAAGCTCCACCTGCTATGTTTATCTAATCACTCTAACTATTCTATTTATCTTCTTTTTCATAATAAACAAATGTTTTTATTGAACAGAAATGAAATTACAACACAGGGTTCTCTCTCACTTAATCTCCAATGAGTGATACTTTAACCTTCTCACAGATCAATTGGAATACTATCCTTCACTGGTCCGTTGGTTAATAGTAAAAGAATGAGAAGAATAAGCAGAGTAGCTCTTGTGGCTTCAAGAGAGTGCTTCAACAATCCAACAAGAAAAATTGAAGGAAAAGAATGAGAAGAGTAGCTCTGGACTGAGGAACATGGAAGAGAAGGCGTGAAGATAAACGATGGGACGTAGAAGAACAAGGAGAAAGAGACGTGAGCGTAAAAACATATGAGGTTATTTTTGGAATTCTGAAATTTTCATTAAACTCTAGTGCCTCTCCAAACTGATTGCCACATAATCAGAAAATGAAAGCAGCTCTATACCAGCTTTCCCTTATATCTTTCTCTCACAGCAATTTTTAACAATAAGTGATTTTCTCATGGTTTACCAAATGGGTTGGGCTTCCCAAAAATTTTATAAAAGCACTGATCACCCCAAATAATCAATGCCAAACGAGCACAAACTGTTATCTAATTAATCAGCAGCAATAACCAGTGTCTTCTACAACACAATACTTATTTAGGTTACTCTCACTAGAACGAAATTCTAACTTTTAGTCAACCACATAATACTTTGAGAGAGTAATTAATCACACAATATATATGGAAACATGTTTGTATTTCGATAATTACAGTTCCTTAAATAAATTCATGTTTCTCAATCTTCATATCAAATATGGACAGCTCACGTGCACCGTGAGTAAGATGCATCTCAAAAAATTTGAATCATCCTATCTAATCTAACAGCTGTGAAATATGATCTCGTTTAAGAATCTAACTTAAGGACCTCATGAGAGAATATTGTTCGCACGTTTAGATTTATATTGGGCTAAAAAGAGGTAAAGGAGAAGGCACTTAAAAGTAACTGGTAAAACTAAACCTGTACAAGTCAACTTACCAGCTGGGCAATTTTTTGGCAAGAACCCCGTGAATGAAGATAAGCCAAAATGAAGAATGTAACCATGATCTTCAATGCTTTTAACATATGCAGTAAGGACCTGAAATAATAAACAATGGCAAAGCAAAATTTAGAAGGCCACCCCAAAATTGCAAAATGACCATAGCAGGCCAACAGCAAAGATCGGCCTAACCATAGAAAACTAGGAAATACTCTGGAACATTTGCACCTAAATTCCATGAATATTTATTGGGGAAAAGAACTGTATCACTCTTTCAGCTTGAAGAATTAAATAATAATAATAATAATCTTTTGAATTAGTGCCCCAACAAACAATCAGGTGAACCAGACATAAATAACAACATTAGGGATCATTATTTTCATTCATTATAAAGTGATAAACAGTGCAACTGTTGAGGTTCCCAGTTCAGAAAAAAGCTCGTAAAAGCCAGCTAATGCAGAATGTGGGTAGCAAGCGCAACACAGTATAAAAATAAAAATTAAATAACTAAAAGAAGCAGGTCCGTTTATCGGCCAAACAGACAGATTAGCATCTTTCAACTTTAAAAGCAGTGCATTCCAAAGGCAGAGACAAATTGTCCTAATTAAAAATAGACAAATGGGAAAAACACTATAGTCGATTGCTTGTCTGGGTTCATATGTTGTTGCTGCATTTTTACGATGGTATGTGGTTGCTCCACTATTGTAGGATACTTACCGTTGAAGATTGATAAATACCCAATAATGTCTCTCCTTCTACTAGAGATGTTGCATCAACTATTTTTTAATAATCTTATCAATTATAAAATTCATATTATGATACAGAAGCTTTCAAACTATTCATCAATCAATGAAAGGCAAAATTTGAAGAAAATGAAAGTGACCTATGTGATCAGATTATCTCTTTCTTAGTTCACATACCATGCCTTCTTGGACAGAATCCAAAGTGAAGCCCTTATGCAACAAAGATAGGCGCAAAGAAAGCCAGATCTTCCTTTTCCCTTTCTCTTTCTTATCCTCATCCAACTGCAACACAATGCAAGATACCAGCTGTCCAACATGGAATAGGCTAGCAAGGAGATTATCTGCTACAGCCTGGTAAAGATTAAAATGTAAAGATTGCTTACATGAAAATATATTAAACCTACTTCAATATAGAATGGGATATAGTGACAATAACTATGGGTTACAAGGACAGAAATGTTTATCATTACCTTCGTTTCATTATCCAAAATAGGATCCAAAGCTTCAGAAGCACGAACTAATCCACGCAATCCCCCTGGAAGGCTAATTACAAGGTCCTTCTCATTTACTTCAGCAACAACTCCCCAAACCTTCATTCCAGCAGATATGTTCTGACCAGACATACAGGTATAAGTACATCAACAATTTTTAACCCAAAAAAAAGGGGAAAATCCCACATGATGCATAGACTACAAAAAATCTACAATACTTTATATAATTTTTTACGGGTATTAAGTATTATAGGTGAACTACAAAAACTTCACTTGTCAGAGTGTAATAACGTCATTTATCTTAGCTGTCTTATACATACAAACATTTATATATGCACATAAGAAAATTTAAATTCTTTAAAAAGAAAGTTAGAAATCACAATGCTTTATGTTTTCAGATGGATACCTTCATAGTGATCTTGTTTGCATATTTAGGTAGTTTTCCAGTAATACCATCACCGAAAAGCGAACCTAAATCGTCCTCCGAAGAGAGACTCTTCTTCTGCATCCCTATCTTCTTTCTTTTCTTCATCTCCCGCTCCTCTGCCTCAAATTCTGCATCGACTTCAGCCCGAATTTCATCGCGCTCCTGTCTGTTCAAAGCACTTCCTCCGCCTTCAATTCAAAAAAATAAAAAATCAACAACTTAGACCCGGTTAATTGCCAATATAGTTCAATATAAAAACACATAATTGAGAAACAAAAACTACTGAAGTTCGAACCTCTGGGGAAATCAGGGACGTCGTCTTCCAGCTGCAAAGCGACGGCTTCGGACCGGGCGGTGTCGTTTCGGTCCTTGTTTGGTTTGAATGGCTTTTTGGAGGACTTGTTGAACTTTGGGGGGTCTCTGGCCTTCTTCTTGCCTTGGGGTTTCTGGGAAGACGCCGCCATTTTCACAAAACGATAGTGGTGGCTGTATGCAACGAGTGATATGTATATATATTGTGCGTGGGTAGCTTTCAGGGATTGGGGTTTTAGAGGTTTTAGAAGACAAGCTTTGAGAGACTGAGAAGGTAGAGTCTATAGAGCTGCAGACTGCAAGGGTTTAGGGCGAGTGTGTGAGGAGGATCAAGTCAAACGGCGTCGTAAGTTTATAGCAGGGCTTTTTTTTTTTTTTTTTTGGCCATAGTGAGTAGGGGTGGTTGGGGTACAAACCATGAACCAACCGACAATTGTCGATATATTACGGTCGGTATACCGCAATTGTCGGTATAGGAAACAACATAACATTACAAAACTTTCTATCAACAAAAAAAGAGTATGGCTGGGGTTTCTGGGAAGACGCCGCCATTTTCACAAAACGATAGTGGTGGCTGTATGCAACGAGTGATATGTATATATATATTGTGCGTGGGTAGATTTCAGGGATTGGGGTTTTAGAGGTTTTAGAAGACAAGCTTTGAGAGACTGAGAAGGTAGAGTCTATAGAGCTGCAGACTGCAAGGGTTTAGGGCGAGTGGGTAAGGAGGATCAAGTCAAACGGCGTCGTAAGTTTATAGCAGGGCTTCTTTTTTTTTTTCTTTTTTTTTGGCCATAGTGAGTAGGGGTGGTTGGGGTACAAACCATGAACCAACCGACAATTGTCGATATATTACGGTCGGTATACAGCAATTGTCGGTATAGGAAACAACATAACATTACAAAACTTTCTATTAACGAAAAAATAGTATGCTCATGTTGGGCCCCCCTCTATTCCCTCACGGTTTTGTTTCTGGGAACTCACGAGCAACTTCCCAGTAGATCACCCATCCTGGATTGTTTAACTTCGGAGTTCCCATGACTCCGAAGTCAATGAACTCCTAAAAGGTCTCGTGCCAGATAAAGGTGGGCATGTACATATAAGCACATCACCCCCTCTCTGTTGATCTATGTGGAATGTTACAATCCACCCCCCTTAAGGGCCCGATGTCCTCGTCCACACACTCGCACCACACGGCAGAGTGGCTCTGATACCAAATTGCCACATCCCGGGATCGGCTCTATCATAGCACGATATTATCCGCTTTGGGTCCCTCTCTCTGCCCTCACGGTTTTGTTTCTGTGAACTTACGAACAACTTCCCAGTGGGTCACCCATCATGGGATTGCTCTAGCCCCAACTCACTTAACTTCGGAGTTCTCATGACTCTGAAGCCAGTGAACTCCCAAAAGGCATCGTGCTAGATGGAGGTGGGCATGTACATATAAAGCACACAACCCCCTCTCCGTTGGTCGATGTGGGATGTTACAGAACTTCCATCATTGGCAATGATTCTTTAACTCATATACGGAGAGAATGAACTTTATTATTAAAAATAAACCAATACAATCCACAATCCCACTAATGCACAACTAATCAACTAAATAGTTTATTGTAAGATAGAGATTATCTCGGCTAACTCACTAATAATAACTTAAAAAAATTTCCAACACAACCGATGAGTTTGCAATACTAATTGAAACTCAAGTTCCTCCTATATAAAAGTTTAATTATTTACTAATTAAGTTATATTAATTCACTAAATATTCAAACGATATTTCTTCAAGACTGAGATTTAAAAAAAAAAAACAATAGGCGGAGAATACACTTCATTAGTAATACATTTAAAACCTAGGTGAGTCCCACAAAGAGTAAGAAGATGAGGGAGAGAGAGAGAGAGAGATATATATATATATATATATGTATATACATATATATATATATAATAAAAAGAAAAAAAAAAGAGAAAAGAGAAACATTCATCTAAATGATGAAGTCCTAGCCTCAGTTAGTTAATATAAAATAATTATAAATATTTATTTTAATAATTAATTAAATTGTGATTTGCGGTATACCGCATTATTTGGATATGTGGAACCGCAACCGCATATTGCAATCGGTTCTATAAACTGTATGTTGCGGTCAGTTTTCGTGATAGGTCAGTTTAGATGCGGTAAAATCTCGGTCGATATTTGCAGTTTTTCAATTTTTTGGTTTAAAATGCCAGTCTTAATAGTGAGCATCTCCAAGGGAAGAGGCAAAAGAGTAGGCAAACCTCATTTGCCTTGCCACATCAATATTTTTATGCTACAAAGGAAGAGGCAAATGGGTATGCAAAATATACCTACTCTCCCCAACAATGCAACATTGTCTACTTCAAAATGAAGAGGTATATCGGACCTTACTTGCTTTTTATAATAAAATATTATCTCCACTATCTCACCTACTTTTTATAAATATAATAGTAAATATAAAACATAAAAATAAATAATATAATAATAATTTGTGGACTTGCATTGCCTAGTCCCTTGAAGTGACCAACTTTTTTCATGAGGCAAATGGGTAGGCAACATACCACCTAGGTTGTTATAATATAATTTTGCCTATTTTCATTTGCATACACCCTTGGAAATGCTCTTAGAGATGGCAATTTTCCTGCAGATAAGGGTCTTTGGGGGCTTCAATCATAATGGGTTGGATATGAAGGATAAAAAAAGAGTATAAAGACAAGTTCGGAGAAATTTTCGGGTATGGTATTTGGGTCCGAACGCACCTTGTTTAGAATATATATAATTTATTTTTCATATAAATATATTATAAAGATGTGTGATGGTGGTGCTACCTCTATAATGATGATCAAGTCTTGGACATGGTTTTAACATGTAATAATTTTTTTAAATAGTCTAGATTTGTAGTTTAAAAAAAATTGAATTGATAGATATCTTGTGCTCGCTTTTTTTTCTTGTTCAACAAAGTAGTTTCTTTTTTTTTGTTTTGTTGTCGTAATTGGGTAGGTTGGGGAACTCATTCCCCAACAAAGGTAGGGATGGGGAATACCATATTTGAATATTGCGGGTATGAAGCCATGGATGGGGATGGAAATGGCATACCCACTCTCGATTTGATCCATTGTCATCCCTAGTAAGGCCTTTTTACTTATACTTTACGACCAAAATAAAATATACAACAATATTGTTTGGTGATGCACACTCAATGCACTAGAGAATTTTATTGGAGTAAATTACACGTATGATGTTACCAGTGGATTGTTAGTAAAATTCGTACAGTGTAATTCAAGCACAGTCGAAGGTTGATCCATCCAACCCTAATTCATTCTTCATTATATGGGTCAGAGTTTGAATATGGGTTTGGTTAGAGCATGTCTAATGGGATTGATCATTAGACATGATCTGGCCTAGGCTAGGTCCAGATTTGGCCTCAAATGAAAAAAAAAATCATTTGCAAATGCATGTGTTGGCCTAGTCCAGTTTAGCCTAAGGCAAGATAAGGGGCTAGTTTTTCTCACATGCTGGCCCGCCCAAGATAAGGGGCCCACTGTCAGTTTTTTTTAAAAAAAAAAAGACTCCAACAGCCATTGAAGAGCTACCATGTGGCGCTCTAAAATGCAACAACCCAATGACTAGTTGCTGAACCTTTTTTTTTTTTCCAGTTCCTAACTAGTTCAATATTTTTTTTTTCCTCAGAACTCTATAAAAACCGAACCATTTGTTCTTCGCCTTCTCACCTAAAAAAATCTCTCAATTACTCCAAACATTTCTACTTGTTCATCTTTTTTCATATTGCTCAAAATTGTTGTTTCAAAGTATGGCTCAAAATTATTTCCAAAAATAAATTTGTGTGTTGCTTTTCTTATGCTTTGATTTTTATCACAAATAAAATAATAATAAACTAAAATAACAAGTTTTGAGTTTTAGCTTCTATCCACTAGCCCCTAGCCCCTCACCATCACTAGAACCACAAAAAAATTGAGAGACTATATTTTGTGAGTAGTACCATTTTGAGGGGCTAAAACATCACTTAGCCCCTTGCCCTTGCATTAGACATGCTCTTAGGTGGTCAAGACATTGAGTTCATACCTTTGGACCCAAGTTCAAATCCCCTTCTTCATAAATTATATTCTTCTTTTTTTTTTTTTGAGAATCTCATAAATTATATTCTTACGTACCAATACAAATATTTAAAATCTTTTGTTTAAGTTATTTAATATATATAAGAGCATAATTGGTTTTTCTCACATAATCGTGATATATTACATCCATTTAAAAGATAAATTGGACTTGTAAAGGGTCTCCTTAGTAGATAAGAATGTTTACTTACGCACTCATCAATGTCATTTGTTCGATTTCTCCATCTCCTAAATATCACTCGTATAAAAAAGGGATAAATTGGTTTGGCAAAAAGTCATTTATAGTCTCTATAGTTTCTCAATTTTACCACTTGGGCCCCTATATTTTCAATTTTTTCAATTTTATCCTTATAGTTTTTAATTCTAACCAATTCAAGGACACATTTCAATTTTTGACAAAATTCCTCTCAATTATGTTAAGTTTTGACCCAGTGCCACTCACGTAGAGGGGTATTTTGGTCAACTCGAGCCAAATTCCTCCCAACTTACCAAAAAATTCATAATATTTTTTTATACATACCTAGCAATTTTTATTATTATTAATCTTATATATATAAATAAAATTAATCTCATGTGAATAGTAATTGCCCTTGAGTTGCTACGACAATGGATGGAAAAGCAACGAAAATATTGATAGGGCATATACTATTTACATGAACAGTAAGTGTGCTTCCCTCCCCGTATATTTTATCATGGCAAATAAATGGAAGTGCTACAAGGCCATCTCCAGTCGTGGGCTATATCCCAAATATAGCCCTAAAATAATGCAAAACTCATCTACAGCCATGGGCTAAATAAAATTTTGGCCAAATTTAAAGGGCCAAATTTGGCCCTTTAGCCTTCCAACTGGGCCAAATGTAGTCCAGCTTTGGCCTAGGCCAAATTCATAGTGGGCCCCCACCATGTGCTTTTCAACCACCAAACATTAAAGCACTCCCAACTTCCCTTTCTCAAAATAATAAAATATGAATGACCCTAAAATATAGCCTTGCATGGCTAGATGGAAAAATTTAGCCATGCACTATTCTTTAAAAAATTAATATTTTGGGGGGCTAAATTTTTAGCCATGAACTACATTTAGCCTTATGGTTGGAGATGGCCTAAGGTCCTCACTATATATTTTTGGAACTTTTAGGCCCCGTTTGTTTATGTTTTGAGAGCCCATTTTCATTTTGAGAAAACAAAAACAAACAAAAAACCTGTTCAGTTGGCAAAAACAGAAAACACGGAGAACGCTTTATGAAAACAAGAACAACTTCACGTCTACTTGTAGAAAATAGAAAAAAGCTGTTTTCATTCTCGCAGAAAACAAACACTGAAAACACACTGCTTCTCTCGCTCAATCTTCTCTCCTCATCAGACCAAAACCATCGTCAAACGCTGCCAGCAGAGAACCACATACAAAGCTTGAACCACCACCATCACCCAATCAAAATTACCATCGCCCCATCGAATCAGATTGACATCACCGCTACTCAATCGAACCCAACAAAATCTCTACGCAATTGAATTGAACCACCATCGTTGAACAACTAATTGCCGAATCAATTTTCAGTCCAAGAAAAGGAAAATGAGTTGGGAAGCTACTGGAAGGTGAGGTTGCAGTGAGAGAGAGACAGAGAGAGGGAGAGAGGTATCTGGAAGGGGAGAGAGAGAGGGGAGTGATAGAATTGAGGTGGGTTTGCAGAGAGTGAAAGAGAAGGTTGGGTTGAGGTTTCATTTTAATTTTTTTTTAAAAGATAATTCTAGTTTTATACTTTAGAATTTTATTCTATTTATTAAATGGTATTCTTTTAGATGATTAAAAAAATACTTTTTAAAAATAATATACGTACTATTTTTTTTTTTTTTTTTGAAACTCACATATTGATTACATAATGTTGTATTAAAAAAAAATAACGCATTTTAATTAAAATTACATATTCACTATTTTTGTCATTTTCACATATTACTGCCAGACGCGATTTCACTATTTTTGTTCTCTGAAAATAGTTATCAACTAAGTTACCAAATGTGTTTTTATTCTCTGAAAATACATTTTTATTTTCTCGTTTTCATTCTATAAAAACATTTTATAAAAATGCTCTTAAGAAACATTATCGATGAAAAATGCTCTTTTAAAAACATTACCAGACAGCCCTTAAAACTCGGGCATGTCCAAAGACTTAAACATGAGACCGCGAGCCAATCCAATCACAGCAGACATATTTTACCCTGACGTTACTATCCAATCACAGCCATCCAGTACATATCAACGGCTGGATTTCGCCACGTCTCATCAAACACATATCCGGAGATAGTAGACAAAAATAGCCCTCCCCAGCCGAACCTTCTCGAATGTAATTATTTAAAGCCAATCTGAGACTCACAGCCACAACCATAACAATTGATCAGAAAACACCAGATCCCGTAGTTTCGATCGCGTTCCCAAATCTCGATACCGTACGTCTTCTTCTTTTTCTTTAGGTTCGTCTTCAATTTCGGTTTTTAGTATGTTATGATGAATAGGGTTCATCATCGATTTTGGTTTGTAATTTGCCATGATGACTGTTGTAGGTGAAAGAAAATGAGGGGTAGGAGTTACAGTTACAGCCCTTCACCGCCTAGGGGTTACAGCAGACGACGTCGTAGCCCTAGCCCTAGAGGTCGCTATGGAGGTCGTGGTAGGGATCTTCCCACCAGTCTCTTGGTTCGCAATCTTCGCCATAACTGCAGGTATTTTATTATTTATTTTGATTTAATTTCTATAATTATTTTGGGTGAAATATATATATATATATATTCCAGAATATGTATTTTATGGTAATAATTTTGGAGGATTGAAATTTGTGGTTGTGCTTGATTTATATTCCTGCAATTGGGTTTTGTTGCATCGATTAGAAAATTATGTTCTTCTGATTTTTCAAGTCCTGAAATTTATATTCCTGCTTGTGGTTTGCAGGCCAGAGGATTTACGTGGGCCATTTGGGCAATTTGGCCCCCTCAAGGACATCTACTTGCCCAGGGATTATTATACTGGGTAAGAATGCTTTTTATCTATGCAAATTCTGGGATTTTGTTTTAAAAAAATATGTGAAATTTTTGGGAGTGTTTTGTGGTTGAATTGAACTAAAACTTGTGAATTGTGACAATTGTTTTGGTTTGATCTGATTGTTTGATGACGGGAATAGTAAATTTGTTTTTGGTATCTTAAAATATTTATTGGAATTTGGTTGTTTTTATTGAAAGTGTTGAAGACACCAATGAAGTAATAAGAGTACTGTGTTGAAGACAACAATGAAGTATATAGAGTCTTGTTATGAAGAGACCAATCAAGTAAGTAAGAGTGTTCAAGGTGGTCTTAGTGTACATGAAGATGTGAAGAAAGTTGGTTTGAATACATTGAGAAGAAGTTGAAGTCTGGTCTTAGTGTACATGAAGATGTGAAGAAAGTTGGTTTGAACACATTGAGAAGAAGTTGAAGTCTTGAAGAATTTCAACCCAATTTTATCCTTGACTCCAACAAGGTTAGCAGCCAGTGATGTTTCCACTTGAATTGTATAAAGTCTGGGGAGCTATTTGTGCTTATGATGCTCATTGTAAAACATGCTGGAGTTTCGACCATGTATATGGATTTTCTGTAATACAAGAAGGTTCCAGTAACATTGATAGAAGAATGTGTTTTTTTTTTTTCCCGGTTATACTGACTGTTATTGTATGGTTCAGGGAGCCACGTGGCTTTGGATTTGTTCAGTTTGTAGACCCTGCTGATGCTGCAGATGCCAAATACCATATGGATGGGCAAATTCTCCTTGGACGGGAAGTAACGGTTGTGTTTGCTGAGGAAAACAGAAAGAAGCCATCAGAAATGAGGGCAAGAGACCGTGTTAGGTAAGTAATGTTGTTGTTGATGGATATACCCTACATTGTGAGTGTTCTATTTTTAAATAGAGTAATTGGCTACATGTCTAGATGGGTTTTTTGTCTTTCTATTTAAGAGAGAAGGATTGCAAGGGTGTTCAATCATGTTTATCTTAGTGACTCGTTTTGATCTAAAATTTTGATTTGTAAAATTTGATTCTCTATGTGATCAGTTTATACTTGTTCAACTTCATATCCCCCACCAAATTGTCTTGTAATTATATCTTCTTTGTTATTTGATATTAGGGGTCGGTCATACGATAGAAGACGGTCTTCCTCTCGTTATTCTCGTTCACCGCGATATGCTCGAACCTACTCTCGAAGTCCTGATTACTATTCACCTTCTCCTAGGCGGAGGCGGTACTCAAGGTATGCGCTAACTTTAATTTTATTTGTTTTGATCTTTTACCTATATGCACCAGTAAAGGGGGGAAATATCACCATGAGAACTGTTTTACTCAGCATCTCTTATTCTGATTCAGGTCAATTTCACCTAGGGACAGAAGGTACCGGGAGCAATCACGCTCAAGATCTCCCTATGGTTCAAGGAGCCGTAGCCGAAGCTTTAGTAGGAGCCGGAGTCATAGCTTGGACTACTCTCAGTAGTGGGATTTTGTGGAGGTGCTTAATCAGAAAGTTGAAGAATCTATGTTTGAAGTTGTGATCTAAATAAATATTCAGTGATTCTACTCCCTGGGATCAATGTTGACATTAAAAGTACTGCTGCATTGTATTCTGGTTTTCTTTGTTCGACCCTGAGTTGAATGCCCCATTTGATCATGAGCTTGTGTTTCTTTGAAGCTTTTAGCTATGTCCAATTGGAATGAGTTTTTGTATAATAGAGCATTTTAATCACCACTAAGGTTGGCCATAATTTACTCGAAAATGGCCAAAATATTCTGAATTCTTTTTGAAACCTGACATTCACAGAAGACACAACGGTTGCTAATGGGGGTTGTGATGAGAGAGAGAGAGAGAGAGAGAGAGAGAGAGATTCACTGATAATTCCTCAACATGGAAATTATAAGACCAAATTGAATATGTGTGTGTGAAGGCCAACCAAGTCAGGCATCTTGTACCAAACATTGAAATGAAAAGAAAGGGGGGAGGGGGTAGGGGTGGGGTGGGTTGGGTTGGGTTTGAGTTGCCTATTAGCATTGAAATGAACTGTATTTGCCAGAGAATTGAGGGTTCCTATCGTAATGCATGATTACTTAACAGGGGATTCACTGTAAATGCTAGCTTGGCTCATTATTGTCGAGATAATGGTTTACTTCTTCACAGGGTTGGGTTTGAGTTGACTATCATAATACAGGGCAATTGTAGATGTGTAAATTGACGGCGAGTCCCAAATTTATCATTTTTGCGTAGTTTAACTTCTTAATTTATCCAAGTAAATTAACAGACAAAACAGATATAAGGGAACCTTTTGAGGACATACCTTGAACTTGGGTTGTGTTTATTGAGGGTTTTTAGGGCGGGATTGATTTCTGTGTTGTCTTTTTTGTTGAGGTTCTCCCCCCATTACCAGGAAGAAAAACGGCAAGAAAAAGGGTGGGTGTTAATTTAATTATATTATAGTTGTGTTTGCATTTCTGAAGGAGCAAAATGATATTAATGCAGTTCTGAAAGATCAACAAGTGGTGGGCCAAAAAGATTTAAAAGTATTTTAATTTTTAGGCATTCGGCTGTCAGCCGTTTGTTTTGTGTCATAATGAAGTGGATCTTTTTCACCTTTTTTTTGGGAGACTTTGGAAAAACACAAAGGAGAGAGAAATTTTTTAAAACAAGCTAAAATGGACAAAATTGCCCTTATTTATTTTTGGATTTCTTAAGGGATCCTTTACATTTGCATGTCTTTAATTTGAAAGTTGAGAGGTTTTTCTGTCTTTTTTGAAAAAGCTTTGGCTTTTTTCAAAAGTAAAAAAAAATTTGTGGTTAAAACCTAAATTTACTCTTTTTTTTCCCGTCACTGGAGGAGCGAAAGAGAGAGAATCTTTAAATATGTCAAAAGCATGCCTAAAGACTGCTATGCTGTGCATTATTAAATTCACAGCATTGTTGAAATATACCAAAACCAAATACTCTTAAGCCCCTTTTGTTTGATGAAAATAATTTCCTGAAAGTTGAGAATTAGGAAAATTTCTTTTCCGAGTTTGATAATGACGAGAAAATAATTAGAAAATATCACATTCTCTTTCATATTTAGAGTGTGTAGACTTTAAA
Organism: Prunus dulcis; assembly: GCF_902201215.1. NCBI lineage: Eukaryota > Viridiplantae > Streptophyta > Magnoliopsida > Rosales > Rosaceae > Prunus > Prunus dulcis. The sequence goes on along the minus strand of NC_047656.1, from coordinate 10,795,636 downwards.
AATAAACCTTTTTTAATTTTTTTAATTTCAAACGCAGCTTTCGAAAGTCTCACACAATTTTTAATGCAAAATATCTGAAAACCAAAAAAGTATTTACAAGCTGATACAAAATCCGCTTACAACTTTAAAAAATACACTTATCTTTTTGCTAAAAAAAGTTGGGGGGAGGTGTTGGGGGAAAAAAAAAAAAGCCACAAAAGACAACCCTCAATTTTCTTTTTGTAAACTCGAAAAATTGAAAATCTCAAATCTCCACGCAGCAACCGGACTGCACGAACCCAGAGAACTCATCAGGAGCTTCCACATTCCTCAATTTACCATTTTGCCCTTCAACCAAAAATGACCCTTGCGCCCCGCCTTGGTAAGCCGATCCTGATACCAACGCCCACGGGCCCAACTCAACCGCGCTGGTACCGACACGAACCCGCGAGTCACAGTCGCCCCAACAAAACAGCTTCCCATCCTTCCCAACCCCAACGCAAGACCTCGGGCACTGACCTGCACGCCACGCGTCCTCAACCCGCCTCCACTGACCCGACCCGATTTCATAAACCTCAGCGCACCCCACGAAGCCCCCTTGACTGTCCGTACCATACCCGCTCACGACCCAAAACTCCGACCCGGAAACAAACCCCTCGCACTCGTCTCGCTCCTGACTCATCCCAGGCAACTCGCTCCACTCGTTCTCCCTCACGTCGTAGACCCTCGCCGATTTCAACGCGTTCTTGTTCTGGTCGTGGCCTCCGGCGACGTAGACCCGGCCGTTGAACTCGCCGGCGGCGAAGAACGACCGGGTCTCCGGCATATCCTTTCCCCGAGTCCACCTCTGAGTCGTGAACTCGTACACGAACACGTCCCTCACGGGCTGGTAACTCGCCGGGTCCCACCCGCCCATCAACACGAGCTTGCCCTCGCAGGCCGTCACTTGGCAGAACGGCGGAAGCCCATGTGGGTACTTCGGAACCGGGTCCACCCGGTCCCAGCTCCCACTCACAGGGTCAAAAACCGAGACGCCGTAAACGGGCGGTCCACCCGGTTTGGTCTCGTCAACCCTGGTCTGAACCGGAAGCGCCTGGACGAGGCAAGCGGGCTTGTGGGTGCGCCCGGATTGCTTTCTGTGGTTGTAAAAATCCAGACTTTGAAGCATGTCCTGCCAGCGGCGGCAAACGCGTGAGGCGACTCGGTGAGTCGAGTAGTGCAAACGAGTCAGGCACTCGTGCCCGAGTTCCTCTGGTAGACCAGGTATTAACTCGGTCATTTGCTTTTTTTTTTCCTTTTCTTTTTTTGGCGATAAAAATTAGAAATTTTTTGTCTAGAATGTTTCAGAAGATGGATGGTGAGGTGGGCTTTCACTCACTCTACTCGGCTATTTATAAGCGAACAGAAAATGATGGATGGAGCCTGGGGTGTAAATCAACGGTTGCCATGCGCCGCACACAGATTTGGGAAATTTAAAATATCCAAATCCGTTTTTTTTGGGTTAAGAAAAATCAAAGGAAATCGAACCACAGAGCTTGAGTGCAAGATGGTTATTAGTTCAGTGATGCTGGTTTTGGTTGGGGTTTTTTAAAAATAAAATTTGAACTTTAAAATTTCCAAATCTGTTTTTTTTTTTATTTAAAAAAATTAAGAAAAATCAGAGCAAATTGAACCGAAGAACTCGGATGCAAGATGGATATCAGTTCAGTTATGCTGGTTTTGGCTGGGTTTTTCTTAAATAAATTTTTAGCTTTTTTATTTTCTTCATTTTTGCTTTGCTTTAATGGTAATTGAAGTACACGTTGAGAAGAGGGTTTGACTGGTTGTTTTAAAGAGGAAAAGGATAAGGGTTGACGACGTGTGGAAACGGTAACAAGGTTCGTGTCCTTTGGTCCCAGACTGTCGGGTTCTCAGTAAAGCCAAAAGCTTCTAGAAGCAAAGCGACGTGGATGGATAAAAAATGATTTATTTTGGAATAATAATATCATACCCATTTTTGGTTTTTAATTTCTATAAAAAAGATTTGTTTATTTATTCGGTTATTTTCCTAATTTATTGCCATCCAGACAATAATCCAAATACCAAGACCCACCAATTATAAAATCGAATCGGATAAATAAATAATTTATACTATTTGAGTCAATTGAATTCAATGTGTCTCCTCCACATATTCTTAATAATATTTTAAGTAGCACTGCTGAGCTGGACTTGGCAGCGATTAACACGTATCGTGATTTGCCACATGGTCATGTGGGATTGGAGGGTATCAGAAACAGAGGTCAATTAGTTATTGGTGTGTTGTCACCATAACTTGAATTATGAGAGGAGGAGCATTTGGTTGGTTATTGGTACAAACATCATGTTGAAGTGACGCCTAAATACGCCTTCATAAGAGATCCTGTGTGAATCAAAACTTCTATATTAAAGCGAAAGTAGAATTCAACATGACATTACCTTTGTCTCATCTCCTTTAGATACACCGAATTGTGTGAAATTTTGTTTTGTTGAGGTGTAAACGATAATTTAAACTACAGGAGAGCAAGATTTATCACACACAACGCAACTATAATGCGGAGTTAAAATCAAAACTAATCAATCATGGCATTAGCTTCAACATCCCTTTAAGTTAGTTAGGGTTTTAGGCTTTACATCGTCAATACATTTATCTTTTCTTTTGGGTTATACAACCCTTTTAAGATATGCTTTTGTGAATAGTGAGGAATTTTAAGTTTACAAAAATATCGTGTAAAAGCGATGGTAGAACCACTTCTGCTAAATGAGGGCAAGGTTGGTGTATGGTCCAATAGTACTGTAGGGTCTTGTCTTGAGAAAAGGGCAAAACGTTCTAGAAGAAAACCGACGTGGATTGATAAATGGGATTTTGGAATATCATAGCCGCTAAATTTGTCTTCTTTTTCTCTTCCAATTTAATGCCATCGATCCTACAGATATAATCGCCAAATCATATCACCGATTTTAAATTATAATCGCCAAAAAAAAAACTCACTATACAATTTTCGTTTATTTTATATATATATATATATACTAACTTCTTTGTACTTAAAAAAAAATTTAATTTATTTTAGAATTAAAAAAGATAATGGGTAGTTGTGTTCCATAAAAATGGAATCCATTATCTGAATTTTATTTTAATTTTAATTGTTTAATATAAAAATTATGAATTTACCATATTAACCTCATTTAATTAATAATTTCAATTCTTAATGTTTGCATTAACCAAGCATTTTCTGGTATTTTGAATGTTTCACCATTCTATGTCTTTTGCTTTATATATATATATATATATATATATTCTAATACAAGTGATAGTCTAAATTATAAATATTGTCGATCTTAAGTAATGGCAGATCCATGAATTTTTTTAGGGGTTGGCTAATTTTTTTTTTTGGGAGATTTTTTATACCCATGAATTTTTGGGCTAATTAATATTATATGGTAAGATTATATATTTTTTATATAGAAAATATGGTAGGATTTTAGTGGGTAGAAGAAAATAAAATCTTATTTAGGCCGCTAGGATAGGTTGAATTCTAAAAGATACGTTGGCCAATATTTAGAGGGGGTGTATTTAATTAGGATTCTTTTTTTTTTTTCTTTTTTTTTTGAGAAATTTTATGATTACATTCATAATTCAGCCAAAAAAATCACTAGCCACAAAGGGCCAATACAAACTAACCACAAAAGGGCCATTACAATAACGAAGCAGTTTAATATCAAAATTAAGACAATCTGGTGTATCTCCACTAACGATCAGGCAGGATCGAAGAAACTCTGGCATAGGCATCCCAACTAAGATTGCAAACTTAGAATAATAAAAAGAGATAAAACTTGAAAAAAATCAAGCTATAACAATACAAATAAAACTCTCACAAAGGAGAGATGAAAAATTCTCACAAAAGGAGAGGTGAAAACTATACAGAGAACTCAAAGAGTCTCTGCAACTTATTCCAAACATGAAGAAATTGCAAAAAAGATTGTGGTGGAGATCCGACGCCGAAATGCAGGTGAAGATCCGACGCTGAGCCACAGCCGCCTATAATGGTTAGATGAAAATCATAACAAAACTAAGACAAATAGGGAAAACCCTTTGTCTCTAGGGGAAGAGGTGAAAGGAGGAACAGAAGAGGGGAGAAGGGGGAAGAATAATGGCTTCCTCAACCCTCAAAGTGGAAAAGGCTCTAAGAGTGTTTTCTGGGAGAAAGGGGGCTAGGGCTATTGAATGTAGGTGATTTTTTTTATTTCAAAATAGCTGGAGCCTGGATGGATTAAAAAGCTAGAGCGTTTAAAAAGATTTTGTTTAAGTGCCAGCTTTCAAAGAACTTGTAATTGAAGTGGATTTTGTTGTACAATAAAGACTAAAGTACAAAACAAACACTGGGCTAAAGCCCAGTTGAGCCCCTTCATAAGTTCGCCCTTGATCTTAAGTCTGGGCATCGAAGGGGACCGCTTTAGATCTCAAGCCAAGACGAAGGACTTATATGTCACGAGAATATCAGCTGTTTTGTTATCCCAATCCAATCATATATCAGCTGTTTTGTTATCCCAATCCAATCATGCTTTTAAAATGTGAAATTCTTATCATTTGTACATAGCGTTATTAATTGAAGATAGTAAAACAATGCTATTTCTATGATATACAAGTTTTTCTCCATACCAAGGGCGCCCATTGTTGTATATGCAAGTTGTAAGAGATGGTGATGAGTTCGCAGTCTGGTTTTTAAAACCATGGTTTTACTTATGCTCAACCCAAAACCTCTACCCATCCACCACTCATTAATCATTTTTTTTTTTGGGAGTACGAACTCATTAATCATTAAATGATTTAATTTAAATCATATATAGCATAGCATGCAAGTTGTATGCATGGGTTTTAAGTAGCTGCTCCTATATTGTATATATTATTGTTCAAGGCCATGTTACAAGTGAATTTTTGAGTCAAATGACACAAGCAGGGGTGGACATGATCCAGTTTGATCCGGTTTCACTCTCAAACCATAGCTAAATCAATTAAACTTTCACGATTTGGTATGGTTCAGTTTGAGTTAAAATCAAAATGAGAACCAAATCAAACCAAACCATTCATATCCGGTTTGGTGCGGTTTGGTTCGACCGGTTTAGGCATAAAACAAAACGTCTTATAATAACAAAGAACCTGTTAACAAACATTCTAAAACAGAAACTGATACAGCTGCAAACATCAACATTTTCATTATATAATCCAAATCTCCAATACATCAAATATGGAAAGTTAACCAAATTTCCAGTAAAACAAAGTTCAAATACAATCCCGGATTTGGGTACAAATAGAAATAAACTTCAACATCCAACTAATTAATACAAATCAATTGAGAGCCTTCAACCCCTTTTTGCAGATTCATCCGTAGATGATGGATTATTAGAAGCAAAACCTATATAAAAAACACAATCACATATTTTTCATCAAAATATCAACAAACATCAAAACGTAATAATCTTTAAAAAATAGAATAATGTATAAAAAGAGTTGTCTTTAAAAAAAAAAATTAAAATGATGAATTGAGAAAAAACAAACTTAAACCGTATTCTCCCTTCCCCACCACCTTATATATATTAATCAAATACCCATCTTCTCTTTTAACTTCTGCAAATTCCACCCACACATCACCAGAACCCACCTCTCTCCCTCTCCCAATCATTTTCTTCATCACAGGACAGTTAGCACCCAAACAAATTTTGAAGAGCTAATCTAATAGAAGACCCACTAATTTCAGCAAAAAAAAAAAAAGACAAAATGAAAACCCATATATATCTAACTAATGAGAAGATTCAATAATTTCACTGAAAAAAGAAAAAATTGAAATTTAAACATTCAAACTCATTAAACATTACAGCACATTAAACATGAGAGATATGAAGTTATGAACCAATTAAAGTCTAAACCCATGAAAGATATGAACCCAAATCAGAAACTTGAACAAAAAAACCATCAAATCTACAGAGAGAGAGAGAGAGAGAGAGCTTACACTGGGGAGACGAAGAGGCCAAAGGTGATGACATTGTTTACCAAAGGTGATGAAGATGAAGATGAATGATGCGATGAGTGAGTGTTGTGTGCGGCTAGGGTTAGGAAACAAAGGAGAGCCCGAGAGAAATGTGAGGGAAAGGTACAGAGAGATCCGTGAGTTTGAGTTCAGTTTTTAGAGTCCAATCATGTGCAGAATGGTGCATGATAACACTTACAAATAACCACTCAAGCTTTGCCACATGTAAAATATATTTAACAAATAATAAATTTATTTCTAATCGGTCCGGTTTGGTTTAGGACAGTTTAGAAAATTCTCAAACTGCAACCGAACCGAACCAAACCGGTTCCGATCAGTTTTTAAAACTGTTGACTTTTCTTTGGTCAACACCAAACCAAACCAAACCAATATAATCGGTTCAGCTGATGTAACTAAATCGGCCGGATTGATGCCCACCCCTAGACACAAGGGTCCAAATAAAAATCACTTCAAGTTCATTAGCAATTACAAGGGGCCGCATTTAACAATTGAATGTTATTTCTTTGAAACAACAAACATCCAATTAATCCAATATTTCCTTCAAAAAAGCGGTTAATTCTTCTGTTGTGATTTTTTTTTTTTTTTTTGTTATCAATGATTTGATGGTTTTTTTTATTGGGTTATAAATGTTTTATGATTCATGTTCTTTTGTTATTTTAGTTTACTAGAATTACTATATTTAAGCCAAAAAGAAAATATATGTGCAAAAATATTTTATTTTATTTCTAATTAAACTATGATTGTATACAAAGCTAAATGGCCTCATTTTAATTTTTAGTCTCGGGCCACATAAAAGTTAGGGTTGTCTCGGACTACATGGGAGAGGGAGTTTTCACACACACTATCAAGGTGTTATAAGAGTTCGAACTTAAAACTACCGGTTTACAAATTAAGGTATTTTTCCACCGAACTATACCCTATTAACTAGATAATTTTTATATTTAAATAGCAATGCTAAGTTGGATGTGTCAACAGCTGACACATATTGAGAGTTGCCATGTGGTGGTCAGAGGAGATTGGAGCACATCAGAAACAAAACTCAATGAGTTATTGGCCTGTCAACATGACCTAAACTTTTATTTTTAGTTATTAATCATTCGAATTTTGTAATTGTTAAAATTTACCACCTATGTTCTCCGTTAAAGTTAACCCTTAACTCAATTCAATTTATAACTTAAAAACTTTTTAAATAGCAAATGGAGGATTTTTTATGCAAAGAGTGAGAAGGTGGGAGGAGGGATGGGATGCGATGGGTTTTGGGTGGAAGAGGAGGCTGCTGCGCAGTAATGGAGAAAAGTTTTTACTTTTCTAATTTTGTTACTTATATCGAATGGACAAAATTGTCCTTTAGCAAATAACAGATGTGCAGTATGTGACTTCATTTAATGAAAATTTTAACGGAATTAAGCGTAGGTGGTGAATTGCAATATTTTTCATAGTTTAAGTGGTTAATAGTAAAAATTAATAGTACAAGTGGTAGTCATGCACATGCCTAAAAGTTCATGTGGTAATTTATTTATGTATCAAAGTGAGATAACTTCATTGAAACAACAATATCATTGTACAAAAAGAAAAACTGAACTTAATGTAACAAGTGTGACCTCATTAAAACCTTGCCTTTGAAAACTCCCAAATGAGGAAAAATCCGGTCAAGGAAAAAGAATATCACTACATCACATTCAGTATACAATTAATTTAAGAAAATAATTTGTCATTGGCCAAAACATCAGAAATTCATAAAGAACCATTCTAAGTTCATGTGGTATTTATACAAATTTTCCTAAAAACTATAAAGTGAGTTTATTTTTTAAACTCTTATGCACCATTGGATTTAATCCAATGACAATTGCCCAAGAAACTCTTTGATCCCTGTGGACCAAGAAAACATGACTGTTTAAATATATGGTGTAATGATTATGTGGTATTTTAAAATTTCAATAATGCTATTTGTATCATATTAATTAACTTCTTATTGACCATCTCCCGAAATTGGTGTTTATTTTAAAATAAATTATTCAATAATCACATTAAATTACCTTTATTAATGGGAGTTAAATTATCATTAATAGTGGCTGATTTTCTTAACGACTTGTCTGTTGATTTTAAAGTCTCCAACGACTATTTTATTCAGTATTATGTATAGATATATATTATCTATAGTTTGCAAAAGAAGACTTACAAAAAAGCCACAGCCTTCTTCCTCTTCATCCCTATGAAATTCTCTCTTTCTTTTACCTTATGTACTGAGATTTCTGAGCAACATAGTTAGAAAGGTGTTTGTATTCGGGTCCTTCCTCAGTGTAAAGAAGAACTTAGACAGAGGAGATTCTGGGGCTATTTTATCCTGAGGACGTAATGGCCTATTCTGAACTACTTACAGCAGAACGTTTTATAGAGAGTAACTTAGTACGCGACTCATCTCAAGAATCGTTTACAGCTACATATTGTATTTTTCGGGTAACATTATTCTTTTATTTTATTTTTTACATCAACATTGTATGTAAGACTTACCTGTATTAAAAAGATGATCAACAATATGATCGGTAAATATGATACAAATAGCATCACCCCTTTGAGTTTAGTTATTTTAGTCATTACAACAAAAGGTAATATCAACAGTCATCACTATAAGTCAAAACTCTGTCTCCTCAGCTTTATTTTTTTGTTCTCAACCGTTGGTTGTTCTTATGCATAATTTTCTCAACCATTTGACAAGAGATTTGAACCAAAATAACACGTTGGTTTGGTTTTTTTCACTTTTACTGATTTTTATATTGCTCACATTGGTTTAGATGTTTCGAGGGCCAACACCTTTTTCACATTTTCTAATTGTCACATTGGTTTTCCTTTTCAACATGAAGCCTTTCGATTGCTTTCGGTGGCATCACCCAACCACATTTTTCTTTCCATTTTGTTAAAAAAAAAGTTATTGACTTTGTGCTAAATTCATTCATTCTTTCAAGTAAGTTCATGATTGCAATTAAATCTTCTTGTGAAAGATAGGTGGGAAGTAGGCTTTTGGGACTGGTGATATTGAACTCATTTCTTTTTTTTTCTTTTCTAAACGAGCGTAATACTACACATGTTTGCAAAAAGTTTCTGGGTGAATGAACATTCGTTTAGTAATACTCAGTCTCTACTTTATTAGAGAAAATTTCGAGTGCAACTTAAGTGTATAATAAATAGAAAAACTGTTTGATACAAGCGATAATTTAAATTATTCTAAGTTAACCTAATATACATTGAGGGAGAATCGAATTTCGATATAAGGGAGTTGGCTTATTGCGCTGACTAACTTGAAAAAATATATATATTTTTGTGAGAGAGGATCATTGTGTCTAGAAGGGAGCCCCACCACCTCTCATGGAGCGTGCCCTTCTCAACAGTGTTAATTATGGTTGCATGGGATGAGGATAAGCATGATGGAAGGGGGTCCAGTGGAAAGGGAGGAGGAGAGTGTCAAATTATTATATATATTTTTTCAAATGTCTTTTTAAAAAAAATTTGATAAATGAGTATATAAATTTGGGATATGACACATAAAACCCCACTCCAAAAACCAGAAGACAATCTAAACTTGTCCTAGAGTCTAGAATTCAATGACTTTCTAAGCTCCCTTCTCAGGATCTTCCCAGCTGGAGACTTTGGAATTGAATCTACAAACACCACCTTCCTGACCTTCTTGTATGGAGCAACCTGTGCAGCCACAAAATCTATGACAGCATCATGGTTTAGTTCACTTATGTGCTTCCTCACCACAAAAGCCACAGGCACCTCTCCACTTTCTTCATCCATGGCACCTGCCACAGCAACATCAAGTATCTCAGGATGGTTGATCAGCACACCTTCTAAATCTGCAGGAGCAATCTGAAAGCCCTTGTATTTGATCGCGTCTTTCAAGCGGTCTTGTAGATGTAAGTATCCATCTTCATCAAAAAACACAATGTCTCCAGTGTGTAGCCAGCCCTCTTCATCAATTGTTGACAATGTTGCGTTGGCATTGTTCAAGTAGCCCTTCATAATCCCCGGTCCGTGTAGCCATAGCTCACCGGTACTTGTTGGAGGCAGAGGGGATCCAGTGTCCCAGTCCACCACTTTAGCTTGCATGTTTGGAGCTAATAGCCCTATTGAAGAGGGTTTCCTAAGCTTTTCGGTGTTGAAACCGCGAGTTCCTACCGCAGTGGTCTCAGTCATGCCGTAGCCCTGAATGAGATCAATGTGAGGAAAGGCTTGAACAAAGTCCTCTATGGTTTTCATGCTCAACTGAGCTGCACCACAAGAAACCTGCTTTAGACTCTTGAGGCTATGAGGGGCCAAGCCATCCTTGGCTCTTGTTGTCAATGCTGTCAATACTGGTGGAACAACTGGGAAGTGTGTAACTTTATACCTATCAATTGCCCTGATCACCTCATTGACATCAAATCTCTTCATCACAACAACTATAGATCCTAAAGACAACAACCCCATCACGAAAAGCGACAACCCGTAGATATGAAACAATGGCAGAACAGCTAAATACACATTATCCAAGCTTGAACCCTCGTACTGTGAAGCCTCAAAACGCACAAAATGGGCAACTGCAGCTATGCAATTCCTGTGTGTTAGCATAACACCTTTGCTCACACCAGTAGTCCCGGAAGAATACATTATTGCAGCAGTGTCTTGCTGCTTAATCACTGGCCTTGGAGCCAAATCACACCTACTATAAATAAGCTTATAAAAAACCGAAAAAATGTCCTCCTTCAAACCCAAAAGTGCATTTTCTGGTACCAGAATTGCAGGAATGCCCAATGCTTGTAATTTATCAGCATTCTCAGGTCCAGTAAAAGCATGACATGCTTTGGTATCAGCAATCTGTTTCTTGATTTCTGCTACACTGCTGAGGGGATTCATGGTTGTGACAATAGCACCAAGGTACAAAACACCCAAGAAAGCAATGGGATAGTAAATGGAATTTGGCAAAAGAAGCAAAATAACATCACCTTGTGAGATGCCCATTTGCTGGAGACCAGAGGCCATGGACTTGACAGAAGAGTAGAGCTGTGAGTAAGATATTGCAGACCCACAAGAGGAACCAATGAGAGCTGAGGAAACCCCATCATGCTGGTATGAGAAAATGAAGGAGACAACATCAAGAAAAGGGTCTGATGGGAGGTCAATGGAAAGGTGTTTGCTTTGGTAAATCCCCGTTTCTGGTGAAAACCACGAAGGAAACTGTTCTGCAGCTAAAGCTTTCTGGTTCTGAATGCTTTGTTTTCCTGAGATATGGGAGTTGAAGTTGGGGTTTGAGGGTGAGGCCATTGTAGCTAGCTGGAGAGTACTATAAAAGATTGGATCAGGTAGGTTTCTGTTGTTTTGTATCCGATGGGAGTCTAACGCTCATTTGATCAAACAGTTGGTGGCCACAAATTTCAATGGTCAATAGTGAGTGAGCAAGAGATCAGAAGTGCTATTTTCTCTCCTCATAAATTATTGGCAAACAAAGTCGGTTTGGTACTTGGTGTATTTTATCAGATGGTTCATTGCTTGCTCGGAAAGGAAGGCCATTCTGAGGATGAAAAATCGCCTAGGCAAGGTAGGCTGCTGCCTACCCCAAATTTTTCAAAAAGAAAAAATACCCATATGTAATAGGCCAACCCATGTGAACCATACAAACCTATGCCCACCCAAAAAGCAACCCACATATATGCATAACCTAAAATTTCTCTCCTCTTTAATTATCTTCTCTTTAATTAACTACCTCTAAATTTTAAGATGTTATATATGACAACATTGAATCTAATATATTTTAAATAGGTTAGAAGTTATGTGTTCTAATCTATTCTAGGGTTTACTTAAGAATGAATTATAATTTGTTGACTTTGTTGAAATTAATTAGGTCTTTGATTTTTGGAATTTTGTTGAGATGTTTGATTTGATATTGGTATTGCTGAGATGTTTGATTTGTTCTTGGTATGTTAATGTTTAATTAAAGGCATTGATGTTATGAGAATTTATTTGTTTTTTTGTTGGAATGTTGGATTAAATAGGCTATCTTTTGTTATGTCAGATCACAATTTGAACCCTAAAAAAACAAAGAATTTGTTAGAAATTTTTTCTTTAAAAAAGTGGAATATATATATTAGAACGAGAAGCTCCCTGCAATATATTGTGTCTTTTGATTTTTCTGTTTAGCTTTTGTGATAAACGGTTCATATATGAGACACCTTTCAACATTAGAACAAGAATATCACTAAATCAAAAGTTAGTTCACGTCTTTTTACTACTCGCTCGTGCCGATTTTGTAACGATCGAAAAATAACAACGAGCTTTATAATTTCTCGTTGCTTTCCACACCATAACCCATGCAGTAAGCCCATGACTGTGGCAAAGGTGGGTTGGGTCCACAACATATGATAAGGCTTGAAAGTCGCATGTAGAACATCGTGGGTTGCTTGGGCTTGTTGCTAGCAGCCTTTGGGCATATGTGCTTCCGCAGTAGAATGGGACAAATTATGTGCTTCCGCAGTAGAATGGGACAAATCTAGGCTTGTTCGAACGGCTGGATAAGGACTGTTGCAAGCCCCTTGCATGTGGGTTCCACACCCTAATGGACCAAATTATTATTTGATATGTGATCATTTAAAAAAAGACCATATAAAAGAAGTTGGTATAAAATCATAACGATTAGAGAAGTGTGAACCTATGGAGAAGAGCAAATAACTAAACAAAATATATAAAAAGCTCCATGATATATACATAGAGTTTTAATTACGGGATCCTTCAAATAAGTCCATCACACATTGTATTTTAATAATCTGAACCGTCTAATTTTTAGATATTCCCTCAAAAATCATCTCTACAAAACATCACTTGAATCCGAAACCATTTGACCACTCAATTAGATGGTTGTTATTATAGTATTTTCTTCAAACACCGTGTTCACCTATTTTGTTGGTCCCAATTAGATGTTTTAATGATTTTCAATTTGCATTATTTTTTGCAAGGATGATCTATGAATGAAAATTTGAAAAATAGATGGTTCGGATTGTTTTAAGAAAATTCATAGGGAAATCATAAAGGGTGTCCCTTAAATAAATATTTTTTCAAGAATTTCTCAATAAAAGAGGATTGTAGAAGTAAAAGTGTTTTTTAAAAAAAAAAGAAAAAAAAGAGGAGAGGGGCCCACCCTAGTCCTTAGACAGCTCCTCTTGCTAAAGAAGAACATATGTGATTTAAAATTGAAAAGAGAAATATCAGTGGTAATTCGAAACCCTAATCTTAATGGCTTGATCATTGATTCATTTACACGTGGTGGAGCACATTTACAACCCAACCATGCCAAAACCAAAATAGAATCATTTCCCATCCAAATATATACATGCATTCATAGCTCTGCCAAAACTACCAGAAGCACTAAACCAAGGGGACATGAGCTTCCCAATTTGTACCAAACCCATCCGAAATGCCATAATTGCAAATAGGCCATGATTTCGACACGTTACCTTGCATTGCCTTGCCTCCCTTCCCTTGAAAGCTCCCTCCTCCTCTTCTCTTCTCTCCTCCTCCGTACACCAATGTCCAACCAGAAAGACAAAAGACATGCCTCACGCGCAGAGGCCATGCAAATCTTCCGCCCTTCATATATATAATAATAAAAATTAATAATGCATTTTTGTAATTTCGTTGGTTTTGTTTTCTTTTTCTTTTCGCCATTTTTATTGTTGCAGATGGATCTCAATGAGAAGCTTAACCGCATGTGAAGTGTTTTTTTTTTTGTTTTAAATTTTATGTCAACCCAATTAAAGTACGAGTTTGGAGAGGTGGGCTATGTCCTAGGCACTGTCCACTCCACGTGCATAGCCATTTCCTAAACTTTGCATTTGCTTCTCAATAACTTGCTAGCCTAGCAGCATCATTGGAAGTAGTACTTTTAGCTTAATAGATAATTACTTTTGTTCAAAAGTGATTAGCAGGTAACATCATGGTTCCACTTATGAAAGGACTCAAGTACTTTAAAGGTGGACTAGCTTATGACCGTCTTAGGGAGAAATAAAATTTTTTTTTTTTCCTACACGGGTGTAATGTACACTTCTTTTTATCTTACTTTTTTCAGTTAATTAGTCAAGGGAGAAGTAAGTTAAAGAGAACGATATATTAATTCCACCCGTAACACCAAAATTTCTCTGTGTTTTGTTACTTAATTAACATCAGCAAAATATTGAATGAAATATGAATCAATACAAAATTTCTGACTCCTCTACTAATTTTTAAGATATTGACAAATTAGTTGGTACCCGATGATAACAAAATATTGGAAGAAGTAAATCTGTAAATTCCTTTATTGACAATGAAGCATAATCGCAGCCATCCTTATCCTCTGATTTAGAATCTAGATTTGTATATATAGTTGGTAAATTATTATTCTTACTACAAATAGCCACTACAATGTTTGTACATAACAGAATTACAAAAGCTTTTAGCTGGGTACCAAAAAATCTTCTAACAAAAACAAATAGAACTTTATGGAGAAAACTGAGCAGCACGCATCCAAACTGCAAGTGGAAACTCTGCCTCTCTTTCTTTTCAAGTACTTCTTTCCAAGTTCTCCCATTTCATTATATGCTTTGCTTCCACCAAACTCTCTCTCTCTCTCTCTCTCCCTCTCTCTATCTCTAAAAAGCAAAGCAAAGCAGAGCAGAGCACCTCTCTCTATCTCTAAAAAGCAAAGCAAAGCAGAGCAGAGCAAACAAACACAAAACAGAAGCATAGAAACTAGAGATCATGGGGAGGCTTGCACCATTGTCAGAAGAGCCCAACATCAACGAAGAAGAAGAGGCGACAAACCGATCAAGCAAAGGCATTCTGCGCAGCACTCAGACATGGAGGAACTGGATCAAAACCCACCTCCCCTCCCTTGCGCTCTTCAACAAGAGGTCTGATTTCAAGGTTCTTCTCAGTGTTCTTGGTTGCCCTCTTTTCCCTGTCTCTGCTCACCCCAAACTGCCCCTCAATGAGGTACTACCACTTTCACAACACTTCCATTTTGTTAACTAATATGAATTGTTTGGCCTAAAAAGAGTTATCGGATTGCAAGTGTCTTGTAGTTCAAGCGATTAAGCCAGAGGTTTAGGTTCGATTCCCCTTCTCCAATATCGCTTGTATAAAAATAAAAATAAAAGGTTCACTTTGGGAGAAGATAATGACTGGCCATTGGGTAAAGAGAGCAAAGTGGTGTTATGGGTCTTCTTTTAGTTATGTGTTTGGCTCAGCCTTTTTGGCAAGTTGCCATGCTTGTCCCACCATGTAAAAAGGAAGCAGCTTTACCCTTTAAATATGAGATTCAGCCTTCAAAATAATCATGATTATGTACTTAATTCTCTAGTTATATGTATGTTTACTTTCAAACTAATCTTGTGCTTGAACTGGCTTACAAAAAAAGGTGATTTAGGTTGTCAAATGTCCACCCTAAATTCATGCAGAGGAAAGTCTTTATTGTCCCTCTAAATTTCTTTTTTCCTTTCGTAATTATTTTCTTAAGCAGGTGTCCTCTACTGCACAGTACATAATACAACACTTCACAGCTGCCACTGGTTGCCGCAAGCTGGAAGGCAAAGTCAAGAACATTTTTGCAACCGGGAAAGTGATCATGGCAATGGTGGATGAACCCGGCCCTGGCGGCGCCTCAGCTTCGAGCACCGCCACACTTTCGGAAAAAGGGTGCTTTGTAATGTGGCAGATGGTTCCTAATAAGTGGCTGATTGAGCTAGTTCTGGGTGGTCACAAGGTAGCAGCTGGTAGCGACGGCAATGTCGCTTGGCGCCACACGCCTTGGCTAGGCGTGCACGCTGCCAAAGGCGGTGTTCGTCCTCTCCGGCGAGCTCTCCAGGCAAGTCCTAATTTCTCTCAATGAGTTGTCTACATACACACAATAATAAAATTCTAACCTCTGGATCTTAATATATATTTTTAATTACTACAAGGCTAGCATGTCATTTATGTCATTAATATTTTCGTTAGATCAAAATTAATTTAACAAAATCTTAGTTTGCTTCCAAAGAATGTTGCACTGGGAAACAGTGTCCCAGGGTACCGGGGACCAATAAATTTGATGTTGCTTTGCTTGTTAGGTATTTGAGTCTTCAGCATGTTTTGTTTGTTTGTTTGTCCTACTTTTCCCCCCAGCCAGCGGCGTTGAAATTTACTGGTGACATCCTTTATGGCTTCTTTAATATTCTGAGGTGTGAGCTTGTGACAGTGTACAATTGTTAGGTGGGATAGTGTGCGTGACAATAATAAACACTTTTTGTATCGGTACCGCCATCTCTGCACTTGTCACCTTAATTGAAATCAGTAGAAATAAATTGCTACAAGTCAAGTAAGAGTTGGCCAATATCTGGCCGTAAACGATTTGTTGTCGTACTGTGAATATGAACCACTAATTAAATCGATTTGTAACAATACGAATATTTGATCTTGCAAGATAAACCTAGTAAGAGAATATTTACCCGTATACAGTAACGGCAAAAAACAACTCAGGCATTATACTGTTTTAGTTATTAAACCCCCTCATTATAACCTCTCATTATAAAAGCTCCGTCCGTCGAATTCACCGGTGGAAAGTAGTACAAGTACATACCACCAGCAAGAACTTAGAAAATATCTCAAGCATCATAATGGGTAACTTTGACAAGTACCTCTACGTTTGCATCCTGTTGTTGTACATATCTAACAGATTCGTAGCGAGAATTATAAGCAAAGATCTGAAACGACCCAACAAAATGGACCCACGCTAGCTAAGCTCAAATGTACTTTTCAACTTGCATAAACAACCACCACGTTAAAACGGTCCTTTCCCATATTTAATTATTATTGCTCTTTGTTTAGTTTCTACTTATTTTTCTATTTATCGTTTAATAATATGTTTAGGTGATCTTAGCAGCCAAAATACCGGATCTTGTTGCATATAGTTTTCCCACCATTCTCCAAGTTTAAATGGCATTTGGAAATTAATTATCTTTCTTTTTGTTACATCGAAAGAAAAGAAACCCTACTGGAATCGATCTGGGGTACCATGGGAAATATGGTGGATTTGATTAGTTGTTTTATTGAAATTTTTTGGATTCTCTTCTGAATTTTCTTAATTATTTGGTGTTACGAATTCATTTTTCATCTGTGTCAATTCTTGACGAACACGAAGACTATTGGATGTATTGACCTGGTCACAAAGTTAATGTATTTAATAGTTCGTTGAAAAATTATAAAAAGTAATTGGTTATATGCATGTGAGTCTCACTATTTTGTATTAGATCCTGCTGCAGACATATTATATGAGAAAGCTACAAAAATTCCTACAAATTTAAGGTTCAAATTGTATGGTTAAATCTTTTTTATTTTGTAATTTTTTTGGTGTAGGGACTAGATCCAATGGCAATAGCAGCTGTATTTTCCCCCGCACAGTACATGGGGGAAAAGCAAATCTCGGGCGTTGATTGCTTTGTCTTGAAATTGTCAGCTGATCAAACGGACCTAACTGAACGAAGTGATAGCACAGCAGAGATGATCAAACATGTAATATTTGGCTACTTCAGCCAAAGAAATGGGCTGCTTGTGTACTTAGAGGACTCGTACTTAACCAGGATCCAATCACCTGGAGCCTACCCTACCTACTGGGAGACCACAATGTCAACGAAAATTGAGGACTATCGAACGGTGGAGGGCGTGATGATCGCGCACGCCGGTCAGACGAATGTGATCATCACACGGTTCGGGGACAATCTAAAGACGGGGGCGGCAATCACACGGTTGGAAGAAACATGGACCATTGATGATCTTGCATTCAACGTCCCTGGCTTGTCCATGGATTGCTTCATTCCTCCTAAAGAAGTACAGAAAGATTACCCTAAGAAAAACTTTGATTGGAGATCACCATTGCATTGATGATGATGATGATGATGATGATGTTGATAAAAAAGGATTTGGCTATTTTGACCTCCCAAATGGCTATATGATATTCTTGCATGCCTTGTGTGAGATAGACAAAGGATTAAGTGTAGATACAGTTATTCTCAAACATATATGCTCTTTCTTTTGTATATCTTTATTTTTATTTTATTTTAGGAAAGATCTGAGATGTCAACTTCCTCATCGGATACAAGGTCTTAAGATAATCGTACACCTTTGACTTTATGAGAGATCTATGTCTAAAATATAGACAATCTCTATTTGTATGTACATTTCTTGTGTTTGAGATTTTTGGTGGCATAGTTTTTGTTTGAATTCGAATCATGTCCCTTAGCTATGCGTTATGCAACAAGACAAAACAGAGTTTAGGGGAAAATTCTAAAGCTTAAAAAGAATAAAATAACCATATTAAAGATAACAAATGAAATACTTAGTTTTAAGGAAAACAAATGAAATCCTTTATGTAGTTGTATTTCTCTTATTAATGTTGAAAGATATTTCAAATTTGAATAATTGTTAAAGGAGTTTAGAATTATGTTACGGTCAGTCGCACACGTGAGTGATTCCTGATTGTTGATGCATGTAAATTTCACAATATATTAGCGGTTGCTAAAATGTGCGTGGACCACTCACCGTAGCAAAATTCATTAGTCTATCAAACAAATTAAACAAGATCGTGTAGCCAAAAAAAGAAAAAGAAAAAAAAGGCTAGTTTGTTTTGGGGTTTCATTTAAAGTAGCCTAGTATAAGCATGAAGGCTGAAAGTTGCAAGTGAGCGAAAAATGGGACTGGTTCGTTATAGTCGTTGGGCTTCGCGCCTCAAAACATTGAATTCCCAAACCAAGCCGTTACTCTCCTTCTCCTCTTCCTCCTCCTTCTCCTCCGCCACCACAGCCGACAATGAAAACCCAGGTCGACCCGGACCGCCTCCGATCCGAGTCGCTCTCACCGAGTCATTCGGTCGAGGCGTCTTCGCGACCCGGAAAATCGAGACTGGTGAGCTCATACACACGGCCAAACCCGTTCTCTCTCACCCTTCTCTGTCAACCATCCACAAGGTCTGTTATTGCTGCCTCAGAAAGCTGAAAACCACAGACAGCTCTCAAGCCCAACGTGTTTCGTTTTGCAGCGACGAATGCCAACGACAAGCAAAGGTAGGCAATTCACATTGTGGGTTTTACCCACCAACTGTTCGAGCTTTTGTTTCTGAAAGAAGTGCTTTGTTCGGCTTCCCTTGATGTTTGAGTCCGAGCTTACTTACATTTTTTTGGTTAGGGGCTATTCTTTGATAAGTAGATTATGTTTTGGGTTTATGTAACTTTCTTCTTCTTCTGCTGCATGATGTATAGGGGTTTCATGATATGGAGATGAGAGCAGATTGGTCAGCTTATGATGACTATTGCCGGTATGTGTGCTTCCTGCATTTCATCATTCGTTGAAAGAGTAAATTCCTCAGTTTCCTGCCATGCTATAGCAATGCCTCTCATGTGGTCTCTTCTTCATTTTGTGTGGGGAACTTCTCCGCCAAGTTACATTGCTCCTAGTTGCACTCTATGTACTCCTATTTTTCCTTGCATGAGCCCCAAACTGTTTTTACATAAAAAGGAAATATAGTTCATGTGAAATGAAAACTACTAATGTTCAACTTCCGTATTTTCTTGTGCTCCCAAATCCCGTAACAATTTTCTATGAAAAATTGCTTTCGACATATTTTGTTATGCTGGTTTTTAAATTAGTCTGTCAAGTCAGAAATGCTTCCAACTTGGTGGTGATAAATATTTACTAATTGTATTATTTGTACTGGTCTCTTTCTAAAGGTCTCGTGGTTTTAAATATCCATTACTTGTGAAGCGGTTGGCTTGTATGGTCATGTCAAGAGCTGCATTTGCCAACCTTCTTGACATACTCCAACCTGCTAGCTTATCTCCAGAGATGATTGTAGAGGTCAGTACCTTTGCTAATTTGTTCTAGCATATGATGAAACTAGAATTCGAAAAATGAAAGTGTATCATGATTTTGTTGAGTTTACTTTTCTTCTTCTATATGTCCCAGTAAGTAGAAAGAGCTTCAAAACATGTTCTTCCCTCTTCTCCTAGTAAACAAAATTCATGTTCTTGTACTGGCCATGTGTTTGTAATGTTTCCAGAACAATTTCAACCTTCATGCTTTCCCTTCAACAGTAATTTCTTGGGTTCTTTGTCTTAAATAAAGTAGGAAATATTTTCAAGTGTAGGGACAAATACATTATTTTGTTTGAGTTCTTAGAGACTGAGAAGCTTAAATTTTTGTCTGATTACAGTTCGTTTGATCTCCAAAGTTTCCCTGCGTTTTGTCAATCTGAAGTAAGTATTACCTGAGAAAAATATTAATTGGTTTATGCATTAAGGTGACAATTTTCAGATGGAAGAGGGTTTTGGCTTGCTAAGGAGTGCCTTTGAAAACTCAAATATCACTGGTGAACAGATGTCATGTATCCTCCAATTGCCTGAAAGTTAATATTACTTTCCATCTTAGATTTTATTTCACTTGTACTTTAGCAGCAGCAATTGGGTAGGGAGAATGCTTTTCTTTGACATTAGAAGTTTTAACTAAACAATGGTACATTAGTGTACTGGCACGGATTCGCATTAATGCATTTCGAATAGAGTTGGTCGGTGCATTGTATGATGATCTCCTGTCATCATTAGCAGCCTCTATAGAATCTGAAGCTGCTGTTGGGAATGCTGTTTATATGCTCCCATCCTTCTATAATCATGATTGCGGTAAGCTCTTCTTGTCTTCTGGTAAAACTTTTCACCCTCATTTATTTTAATTTCGTGGAAGTGAGATTATACTTTATTTTATAGAGAGAACATAGATGTATAAGAAATAAAGTCAAACCAATATGTGCCCTTTGCATGCTGAGCTTATTACATGGAGTCAGCTCAGCACAAAAGTAATGAAGGTTTTAGTTCCAGTTAGTATCTTCCAGATGTTTATAAAATTATTTAATTGAGAAGTTAAATGAAACTTAATTTAGACATGTTATAAGACATTGAATAAAGTAGTTTGCATGCTATGAGAAACTGCACTATGGATCTCTGACTGCGCCTAGACACCTCTATCATCAATCTCATGTCTGATCATTTGAGAAATTTGAATCAGCTGGATGTTTTTTTGTTTTTGTTTTTTTACTACAGATCCAAATGCCCACATTATATGGATAGAGAATGCAAATGCAAGATTGAAGGCCCTTCGTGATGTGGATGAAGGTTTGTGTAATGTGCAGTAGTTTTAGTAATATTTGCAGTTATATACATGTTGCAGCTGGTTGTTTACTAAGGAATGTTACAGTGAATGATTAAATTACTGTAGGGTAATTCTAGAAATCATTGGAGTTGAGGATGATGTGCTGATCCTGAAGGGTGACATTGCACCTTAATTGGTGGGTGTGATCACCTCAATTCGAGGGATATCTAGAATTATGTCCAACAATAAGTTATTTAGGCTTCACTGTAATATTCTCTTCTTAAACAAGCAGCTGCAATATGTGCATAGTTGTGACCGCCCTCAATAAAATGAAGTGAAATACCTGTCCCACCATCTTATTGTTAGCAACTATGGGCATTGATTTAGGGTTTAGGAGCGTCATATTTTCATGAATAGCCTTTGCATCCGTGCAGACATGCTGTTTTCATTAATGCAATACTTGTCCGAGTGCCACCATCTTTATATTGACCGTCATAATGCATCTATGCTAAGAGTATTGATTCAACATCAAGAAGTTGGTGGAAAGTAAGGTGTCCAAGCTGTTGCTTCAGACACATGTGTCCTAGACGATTTGTCGTAACCGTATACCATTAGTAAGTGGCACATTAGTTATTGATAAAACTACATGAGAGGAGCTTAGCCAGTAAAGCTCTTAATAATTTTCAGAACCATTTTCTCAAACCACTTTTTTAGATGAATGACCGTTGATTTATAGGCTATTAGCTTATCTTATATGACTTTGGGCTAGGGCAGCTGGTCTATAAGCAGATATGACTTTGCTGAGTGATACTAAATGGGGACCAGAAAAGTACATTAGTATTGAGTATCTTTCATTTTCAGGTGAAGAGCTCCGGATCTGCTATATCGATGCAAGCATGGATCATGATGCTCGGCAGAGTTTCCTGTCCCATGGGTTTGGTTTTCAGTGCAATTGTCATCGATGTCTGACTGGTGATTAAGGGTGTTATTTGAGAACCTGGCTTTTAATTAATCAATTAATTTTAAATTTAGGAGGGAGTTTCAAATATGAGACCTCTTCCAATCTTTTGGATGATAAATTTAGTTTTTTAATTAACATTTTGCTATAACTTCAGTTATGAAGGTAATAATACCGGATTTTCGGGCATTTGATTTGTGTGTTTTTTATTTTTGGTTTGTCTATGGGTCTTTGATTTGTGTTTCATTTTGTTGATGCCTGATTGTTGGGCCAATCTATACAAAAATTCATTTTATATGCATTAAGAAACTCATAAATTGATAAATTGGGATGCAATATCAACATGATTTAGGAATTAACAAAAAAAATGAAATTGAGAAGTTGATGCAATGGCAGCATGATCAATAATGATCCAGCACTTTATGTCCTTCCGTTGTGTTTCATACAAACATGTTAACATATACCACCCTAAACACAACAAACATGTTGATATATACCACCCCATTAGAGTGGCGCTATTATCACCCTCAGTCCTATTTCCTCACCAATTTTTTACAAATATATGAGTTTAAAACAATTAATTTACTTCTTAAGAAAGATTGATAGAATTTTTCAAATAAAAAATAAAAGAAAAATTGAAGGACTACCAAGGCAGTCATGGATGTTCCTCGGTTAGTTGGTTGTGTTACCCACCATGAAACATGTGAAGGAATAAAAAGGAAAAACTCGTTTGTGCATTTAATCGAACACCTCACATGCAGACATGGAAAGCGAAAAAAATTGAAGTTTGCGTCTGCCGGGAGTCGAACCCGGGTCTATTGCTTGGAAGGCAATTATCCTAACCGTTGGACTACAAACGCTGTTCTTGATAACTAAGCGCTACCAACTTATTTATAATAGAAACGTCGGAATTAATACTTGGAAAAAGAATGACAATCATGGTCATTTTATTTTATTTTTATTTTTATAAACAGATCAGGTCAACTGGTTGCATGCAGGGGCGGAGCTAGAATTTCAAGGTTGGCAAGGACAATGTATAAAATACTAATATAGAAGATACATAAATATTCAAAAATTACATGTTAAAACTAAACATAGTTAAGTTATTCACGTATATTTTGTTGGAGCGGGGTCATACTCAAAATTAACAAGGCCTCTTTAAGTTACCATTTGCAATGTGAATATAGAGTAGAGGGTGGCCAAGGTCACCCTTCGTCTAAGAGTGGCTTCGCCACTAGTTGCATTAATAAATATTCATATATCTAAATATTTGTTTTTGCATTAAATTGATAAAAGAAGAAAAGTATATGATTATTTTTTCAAAGTACAAATAACATTTTTCTAAAAAAAAAAAAAATCATATAATGTAGGTTGAAATTTACGGACTTAAGTAAGTTAACTTTTTAAGAGTACAAATAACAGTTTCAAAATAGAAAATAATTGACATAGTAACGTAGGTCAAAATTGACGGGCTTGGCCACCAAAATTTAGTGATGGACCCGACTAACCCCAGCCCATTGTTCATTGCCCCACGCCCTTTTTTGCCCTTCATTTTGGGGGTTAAATTATATAGGCACATAAAAAACGTACCTCACCCAAGAACACTAATCAAACATAGTGAAGATGACAAGAGAGTTCCCGCCAACTTTGCCGTCGGTAAAAAAGTGTGAAAGGGGTTGGCATAAAGAGTGCCCTTTATCCCAAAATAAAATCTCCCTATATAAGCACCAACACCATTTCCATATATTCACCTAACTGCTATCTCCCTCCTTCAAAATGGTCTTTGCCTCACTCTCTTGAAACCAAGTTCAAAACCAGACCAAACCAACCCATCTTTCTTATGTTACAGAGACCAAGTAGTTTACTTGCCTTTTTTATATTTGGTTCAGGAAGTGTTTAGCTAAGGTGTCAACCCAACCATGCATTTTTAACTGCAACAACTTTAGTTTGTTAAACCTTTTTTTTTTCTTTTCTTTTTCATATGATTAACTTTGTCTTTCGTATTTTCCAGTTTTGTTGGCAGTGATGGAAGCTGTTTTCCTCAATTCTTTTTCATCACCAACAATTGCACCAGATAAAATCTTGAGAGTGTCTGATCACAAGAGGGGCTGGTGCTTGTTGAGGAGAAAAAATAGTGTAATTTTGTGCCAAGGGTCTGGTGGCAATGCCATCAAGACTATTGGGTTTTCTTCTAAAGCTGTGAAGGATGCAGGAAACCTGGTTTTGTCTCCAAATGATCAGAAGAGCCAGAAAGAGAATAATATTGCAGTGAAGGATTTGGTGTCTTTTGGTGGATCACCACCATCTACTTCTTTGGTGGAGATGCATGATGGCATTGGGATTGTAAAATTTCTTAGAGGAAAAGGGTTTTTCATAACTGGTGCAACTGGGTTTCTAGCAAAAGGTATACGCTTGTATCTTGATCATTCTTCAAATGCTCATTTTCCATGAAATTAGAAAAAATATGACAAAGATCTTGATGTGTTATGTGAATCTTATTTTTCCCTTTTGTTAAAACTGTCCAGTTCTTATTGAGAAGATATTAAGGACACAGCCCGATGTGGGGAAGATATTTCTCTTGATCAAGGCGAAAAACAAGGAAGCTGCAATGGAAAGATTAAAAAGTGAAGTATGTTTCTCTGTGGTGTTGTGTTTCATATGTTTCTATTTGATGTTGAATTTCTAACCTGCTCAAATCCATTCATTATTTCTACTTCCTGGCGCTTACTTTGAATTTTGGTGTTCGGTTGCGGTGTAGATCATAAATGCTGAGCTTTTCAAGTGTCTCAGACAAACTTATGGAAAATCTTATCAAGCCTTCATGTTGAGCAAGCTAGTTCCGGTGGTAGGAAATGTCAGTGATTCAGATCTTGGGCTAGAACATGATATAGCTGGTTTGATTGCTAAAGAAGTTGATGTCATTGTAAATTCTGCAGCTAACACAACATTTCATGAAAGGTTATATGGGCTTTTACCTCTGGAAGTTCCCATTTCTACACTAAATGTGTTATGAACTTCTCTATAAGACTTCTGATTGTGATAGATTTTCATACCATTCTGTTCCGCAGATATGATGTGGCTATAGATATAAACACAAAAGGACCTTGCCACCTTATGGCCTTTGCAAAAAAGTGCAAGAAACTTAAGCTCTTCCTGCAAGTATCAACAGGTAAGTAAAATGTGTGGAGAATCATGGAGTATTAGAAACCGATATCTATAGGTGATTGCCTTCTATAAAATTGCTTTTGCCAATTCTAATTTTACTTAAAAATCTTTGCCCTCTCACTTGCAGCATATGTTAATGGACAAAGGCAAGGAAGAATTATGGAGAAGCCATTTTATATTGGAGAAAGCATAGCAGGGGAAAATTACATATCTGAAACCCCACCCGGATTTTATCCCCTGGATGTTGAAAATGAAATAAATCTGGCTTTGAATTCCAAAGGAGCTTATGCAAACAATGAGGTGGCTCAAAAGATGAAAGAGCTGGGTTTAGAAAGGTAAGCGGCTTGACTTTTTTTTTTTTTCTTCCCTTCCTTTTGCAATTTTCCTTTCCTTGATGCTTTATTTGGTTTCCAAGAAGATGAACACTGAACCATTTCATTCATATCTGTTTCTTCTAGACTTGTAAAATTGATAAGGTCCTTGTTTCCCATCAGAAAGAATTGGTTTTCACATTAATGGACAAAACTGGGATCTGATGTCTTTAACATGACAAAACTATCATCTAATCAGGGCCAGAAAATACGGATGGCAAGATACATATGTGTTCACAAAGGCCATGGGAGAAATGCTGATTGATAAAATGAGAGGTGACATACCAGTGGTTATTATCCGACCTAGTGTCATCGAAAGCACTTGCAAAGAACCATTTGCCGGATGGATGGAAGGAAATAGGTATATCTCAAGTGTGAAGTTACCTTGAAACTGAAATTGCTATAACATATCTCACCAAAGAAATTGCTTTCAGTGTTTCACATAAAGCTTTGAATTAAACCTCTATTGTCCCTGTTTTCCCAGGATGATGGATCCAATTGTTTTGTACTATGGAAAAGGGCAGCTCACAGGTTTCCTAGTAGATCCAAATGGGGTACTTGATGTGGTAATTATTAATCTTTTATCTATTTCATTTGACCCTTATGCATTGTATGTATACATGACATTTTGAGCAATAGATTGGAGAAGAATTTTAGGAAGAAATGACCAAATATGCAGCAGAAAAAGTATGCAGCATCCATTATGCATCTATGTATGTTCACATATTCATTCCCTGAATAGTTGCTGGACTCTTGGCATGACTACTTGCAGGTTCCAGCTGACATGGTTGCTAACGCAACCTTGGCGGCCATTGCGAATCATGGAATGGCTCAGAAAAAAGACATCAATATCTACCAGATTACTTCCTCAGTTGCAAACCCCTTAAATTTCCAAGAACTAAGTACACTGCTCTATGAGCATTACAACTCCTCACCGTGCGTGGACTCGAAAGGCAGGCCAATCCAAGTTCCATCGATGAAGCTCTTCAGCTCAATGGAAGATTTCTCTGCTCACATTTGGAGAGATGCCCTTCAACGAAGCCAGTTAACAGCATTAAATTCCTCAAATGGGAAACTGTCTCGGAAACTTGAAATGATCTGCAGAAAATCAGTTGAGCAAGCAAAGTACTTGGCTGCCATTTATGAGCCATATACTTTTTATGGTGGAAGGTATGATGCATTGAGCAATAGCATTGTGACTCTTCACTAAAACTAAGATCAAGCATGAATTAGATATATAAATTTATGTTTTAAAATAAATCACTTGCTGCAGGTTTGACAACAGCAATACTCAGAGACTAATGGAGAGGATGTCTGAAGAAGAAAAGAGGAAGTTTGGATTTGATGTGGGGAGCATAGATTGGAAAGACTATATTACAAATGTCCATATTCCAGGTCTTAAGAGGCATGTTTTGAAAGGCAGAGGGGTGTGTAGCTGAAACATTATGATGTCTTGTGTTACCCCAACACATCTCAAGAGTCCTACAACTAATTTGTAATAAGCCAATATTACTTTCTCTTCTTTTTTTTTTTTTTTTCTTTTCTTCTTTTTTCCTTCTTAGCCTGAAAATCTGGTGGGAGATGAGGTGCAAAAAAGAAGTGTTGCCTCTCTCCTAGTGGTGTAACTTATTTCATTAAACTTCTAGCATCCATGGTCTTGGGTTTTCTCATCCGTTCTTGTAAATCTTCATAGAACCTGGGGTTGTTTGGTATATCTGCATGGAATAAAAATCAAGAGCTCCACTTATGGCAACTGGATCCAAGAAATTAATTAAAAGGTTCGATCTTGAACATAGGACATGGTTGAGGTATTAAAGTTGAAGTCTGAATAAGAGGCTTGTAACTCAAGTAGATATGAGCATTTATTCATGCACTCGAGGTTCTAGGTTCAATTTCCCCTCTCCCATATTGCCTGTGTCAAAAAGTTGAAGTACAAATTATTCAACAAATGTTGTCCATAAAATCTGATTTTAAATTCTCCTCCAACAAAATAGACTCTAAATGCCATTAGATCAAAATCTTGCATCCTTTCAGTATTAGGTTAGAATTCTAAGTTTTGGGCCCTCAAGCGCATGAGTTAGGAGGAGTATTGTTAGAACATTAAATTGTTGGTCCACATGTTAACAACTTTAAGTCTTGAAAGCAATGGTAAACCAACCAAGTTTAACTTGGTATTTATAAAAGGGTTTTATTGGCCACTTGATCCTACATGTTCTCTGCAAATACTCCCTGAATTCTCTTTGCTCTGTCTGGTTGCTACCCAACCTTTCTGGTTGGGAGACCCTACTAACCACGAGGGTAGGGGTGTGCTTTGTGCCACTTCACCTACCAATGCCAAGGTGAACAGCCCAAGACTACTATGCCTTATCTGAGAAGGTTTCCATAGCAACCAATCACTTTAATGTATTGTTTAATTACAAGCCCATGTTATTAGGCTCGGCAATTCCCTTTGCTTTGTCTCTCATTGAATACTTGTAATTTTTATCTATAATATATGAGAAAAAGTCCTACTCATGGGTTAAAAAATAATTAATTTTAATCTGATATTCTTGGATGTATTTGATTGTATTTGAAATTTCAACACCATCACCATCCAAAAAAAAAAAAAAAAATCCTCAACTTGGACTTTGTTTCATAAATGGGTTAAAATACATGTGATTTGAAGATTTTTTCAAATCTAATAAAGGATGAACACTCTCTTAATCAAAGTGTTTTTAAATGAAACCCATTGTTGGTCAACTTTGAAGAGCTCCCCATAAAGCTTGGTAGGCCATCCTAGAAGAAGAAACATTTCTGTAATTGTTGGCCACCCATACCATATACACATACACCTCTTTTTTATTTTTCTTCTTTGAGTGGTTTAGATTTAAACATAATTTTGATATTGCTTGTCCTTCTTTATGGATAACGCGGTGGCAAAATTTTTGAGTTTGACTCATAACTAAATAAGTAGTTGACAACCCCTTTCCATGATGTTTCAGCTATTTTGTTGAAAAATAAAAAATCAATATCAGCAGAGTTTTTTTTTATTTTAATCCTTTTCCTTCTAACTCTTTCTTCTCCACAAATTATATTGAACCATTCTTGTAAAGAACATAGAGTTATCCTATATTAGGAAAATAGAGAATACAAGCGATGTTGGGGGAGAAATGCTGCATGACCTCTCGAATGTAATAGTAACTATTTTTAACCACTTGAGCTACAAGTCTCTTCTAAAATAAAGCTAAAAACAAAAGGAAGTTGAGGAGAAGTTTCAAATGAATAATTTGAATTTGAACTTGTAATTAAAGTGCTTAATTGAACTTTTTGATAAGTTAATTTGTTTATGTTAATACAAAATACAATTTTTGTTCGCTAAAGAAACTTCATTTTTAAATTGAATTCATGCACAATGACGAATATTCTGCTTAAAATTTTGGCATTTGGGGCTGGAAGGTTCTCTTGTGTGTGGCAGACATTTCTCCTTGCCAGTCAAATGTCCAAAAAACAAAGCAGCTCAGACAAATGATATCGGGGTAAACTATAAAAATGATTAATGCCACAATAATTAAGTACAAGAATAATAATATTTATTTACCCAAAAACAGAAACAAAACCCATAATCCCATTGTGCAAAGAAAGAAAGAAAAAAACTTGTTTCTGGCCAAAGTCCAAGTCTTACCGTTTGTTTTTCAATTTTGGTTTCTTTGTTTTCTGCGTCTCTCCTAGTCTTCTTGTTCTTCTACTCCCTTTCCGATCCTTCTCTCTGAGAGACACCAGAGAGAGAGAGAGATAGAGAGAGAGAGAGAGAAGGGAATGGAGAGCATAGCAGTGTGGCAAGGGGCAACACTCTGTGGGATTGTGTTATGGATTATAGTAGCTTCATATCTCGATGTGACTCGAAAGCTTCGATCTTTTCTGCAACCATGGGTGGCTCAGCATGTCACCACAGACACTCCTCTCATCCTCCAGATCCAGGTTTCATACTATTAAAACCAAGATGACCAAGATGACCCAGATGATCATTCTGATTCAATTCTGTGTATTTCAGTTATATTTGACTTTTTTTGTTTTTGGAATTTGTTTTTTGGTTGGATTTTGCAGAATTACCAGCATAGGTTCTTGGATGCTTTCTTCGCTGGCTTGTCCTGTGTTGTTTCTGTGCCCTTTTATACTGCCTTTCTTCCTTTGCTTTTCTGGGTATGCTTTTCTTCCCCGTTTAATGGTGAATTTGATTTGTGTGATTGCTGTTATGTCATTTTTGGGTTGTATGCTTGCTATATTAATCAGCATTCTGAGACTTTTTTATGTGTTGCTCTTGGCTGACCATTTGTAGAGTGGGCATGGAAAATTGGCTAGACAAATTACCCTGTTGATGGCTTTCTGTGATTATATGGGGAACTGTATAAAGGTAATCAGTTCCTTCTTACTGTTTTTATTTTATTTTATAAATAAAGTTGGTTAAGTGCTTCATGTTCATATACCAAGTTACATATTTTCTGTGTTTTGTGTGCGTAGGATGTGGTATCAGCTCCTAGACCCAGTTGTCCACCTGTTAGAAGAATAACCGCTACAAAAGATGAGGAAGATAATGCATTGGAATATGGATTGCCATCTTCTCACACACTAAACACAGTTTGCTTGTCCGGGTATTTACTTGCTTCTTGTCAAATATATGCAGCTAGGCAAACCTATGCCAACATTGTAGAAAGCTGTTTTCTCAAGCATAAACCTTTAGGCTTACCTAATGATAAACGTGTTTCAAAAGGTTATAAATACTGTTGCTTATGAAGGTTTTGAATATATACTCCGAGTGAGTCAAGACATTTGGTTTAAGCTATTCCTTTGGCCAGAGACTTTTATCACAGTCTGAAGCAAAACTTTTTCTATTCAAGACTAACCAGCATTTTATCAATACATGTGTCAGGAAGTCAAGTTCATGACGTATGAATTACTGTCATATACACACTGAACATTTGCTCTTGTGTTAGGGGTTTCCAGATACCTTTTGCATTACATCCTATCATATACTCAGAATGAAGATTCCCATGTTAAGTTTGCTGGATTCGCTCTTGTTTGCTTGCTTGTGGGTCTCATTGGTTTAGGTGAGTTTATTTTTCTCTAATGAATTTTCGACAGCTACTTTATTTGTTTATTCTTTAATCCCCAAGCTGAACTTGTATTTTCTTCATAGGAAGGATTTATCTCGGCATGCACAGTGTGGTTGATGTCATAGGTGGGCTTGCTATTGGATTGGTGATCCTTAGGTTCTGGCTCAGTGTTCATGAATATGTTGACAATTTTATAGTCTTGGGACAAAATGGTAAGCACAGCTGCTAGTCAACTTACCATTATATGTTTTTGATAACTTGGTCGAAACAACCTAGATAGCAAACAAAACTAAGCTTTTGAAAACTTAATAACACAAGATGAAGCTTCTGCACTGTCAGGTGGCAGCCCCAAAGATGGCGAGCATGAAAATACACAAATAGGAAGATATGTCCACAACATGCGCTTTTGCATGTCAGGATATGGGATACATTCCATACAGAGATGGCAATTTTAGAAAGTGTTCTGTGAGTATATCCCTTGCAAGATTGAAACAGGCATGAAATTGGGTCTGATAGGAACATGAATTCATATGAAACACATGAAGTCATAATGCGATTTGAAAACTTTCTAGAAATGCTTTCATATGCAGTTCTGTCTAATAGAGGGGAGCCACCCTTTAGAAACTGGGGACGGGGACTTTGAAGTCATAAGTGGGTTGTTTTTGTGATGTCCAAAACTGTATTATGGATTTTCATAAATCTGGTTCAGGTTAAAGCCGAATGCTGAAACGTAAACCTTATTGGACTTCTTTTGAGATAATTAGAATGGGGTTACCTTAACACTCTTGGAATTGCAATGACAAATGAATTAAGGAATTTATAACTTGGCAAGTATGCATGTATTCTTACTCCACACTGTTTCTATTGCAGTTACATACTTTTGGGCCGCCCTGAGCTTCATTTTGCTCTTTGCTTATCCAACTCCTGAATTTCCAACTCCAAGTTTTGAGTACCACACAGCCTTCAATGGTGTTGCATTAGGAATTGTAAGCAATCATTTATCCTTTAACATCACCCATTGTTGCTTATTTGAAATTTTCATTTACTATTTCCCAAAGTTTATTTTGAATCATCCATATTGCTGATTGATATATGTTATCATGTTAATAATCTTAGTGTTTATATTCACAATAGTTTTAGATAGAAACTTGTTCCCGAAATTTATGCAAAGTTGTGCTGTCTAAATTATACGCTTTCCTATAATATTCATAACTAAAAACAGCAATGTTATCCAGGTATCTGGGGTCCAGCAGACATACCATCAGTTTCACCATGAAGCTGTTCCACGTGTATTTACGTCACAATTAACAATCCCTGGCTTTATGGGTAGAATGCTTGTGGGGATACCGACAATACTTATTGTGAAGTTCTGCAGTAAAGCTCTTGCTAAATGGATTCTTCCAGTGCTAGCTAACACCTTGGGCATTTCAATAAAGTCCACCACTTACATTGCGTCGCTAAAGGGTTCAAGTAATGGGAAAAAATCAGATGGGTTGAAGCAATCAGGTTATGTCCAAAAGCTGTTCTTTTTCTCCAGCCAAGACTCATTTGATGTTGATACTGGTATACGATTCCTTCAGTATGCGGGCCTGGCATGGTCTGTGGTAGATCTTGTTCCCTCCCTTTTCACTCATTTAAGCTTGTAATGCCTCATTATTCTTATGATTAGCAAACACTTTAAATTTCCCAATGGAAATATGTCCTCAATTCAATTTTGTAAATAGTATATATGTTGTGGTATGAACATAAATCGATTTTGCTTATTTCCACAGAAACCCTTCTCCAGATTTAACACAATTTGGTCAATTCAGGGCTCTCATTCCAAGAGCTGCAAATCTTGAATGTGTAGGAGGAAATTAAAATGGCAATGGAGGTTATGATGAAGTATCGTTTAAATAAGCCTAATAACTCAACTGAAGAGAATTTTTTTTAAAAAAAAACTTGGCCTACGTATGGATTCGCCAGCCCCTTACCCTTTCTAAATTTGGCAAAAATAAGAAGCATATGGCTTCGCCCAGGTTCGAACTGGGGACCTTCAGTGTGTTAGACTGACGTGATAACCAACTACACCACGAAACCTTGATGTTATAAGCCCACAATGTTTATTATATATAACCTTTTCAGCCACCATGGTAAGCGCAGCTTGCAATTTCTCATTTGAGGCATTAAATGACTTTTCCCACTATTTTATGACTAAGTTTTGAGTTGGATTCAAAATCAATTAATCATAAATTTTTCATATTTGACTGAATAAATTGTTAAAAGTACTAAATGCGGCTATTAGAGAGTGTTACAATCCGTTGCGACTTTAGCAAATTCAAGACATAAAAATGTGGAATTGAAGGCCAAGATTTGTTCATTAAAGTGAACTTTCTGTCTAGGATTAGAGAGGCACAAACCGTGCAACCAAATCGGAAGGATTGGGTTTTGAGGTTAAATCATGCATTGTGAGCTTTATAGGACAGCATATTACAAGACACCAATTGGCATGTCACCTTATCGCCTTTGTTTTTTGATTTATCTGCCATCCTTAACCCCACCCCAGCAAAAATTGGCACACTCTACCTGGGGAGCTCCCAAGAAAAAGTAGTGAGCGGACACACACACAACATTTCTCCTGTCATAACGTTGCATTTCTCTTTTGTTATTAATTGTTTATTTTAGGACTTTAGTTTTTAACCCTGTTTGCTATGCTTTCTACTCAGTTTCTATTGCAGAATCCCTCATCTTTGAACATTTGCCTCTTCTGTGGAAACTGAAGGTCAACAGTATTCGATAATTGCCAACTTGAGATGATATCAATATCAAAATTGATCTGCTTTTGTTGAACAAATCATTTTGATGTTTTTCCATGCTGTTATGCAATGAAATGGTGAGTCGGTGGAGAAAAACTTTGTTGCAACATGGATAGCATTATTTCGCTATTTTTGACAAATGATGCTATAACACGCGTAATAACTTTTCCACATGACATTGTTATTGACCGAGAATAACAAAACGGTGCTACCTTTGTTTCATGCAAATGTTTCTTGAGTTGGCGACTCTTCTATGATACTTCTATTGACATGTTGGAAGGGCTATGATACTTTTATTGACATCTTGGAAGAATCCCTTCAATCGTTAGCTGTTCCCAGCCATTGGTTGTCAACTTGAGAAAACAGAGTGCACGTTATCCTTCAAAAAAAGCCTTGATTCACAAGACATCAACTAAACACAAAAAACAGCTGTACACGCCAAATGTGCAGTGGCATGCATAACTTGGAACTTCTCTCAACTGGAAAAAGTCTCGATCATGAGTACTGGCTTAAAAAGACATTGAAATTAAAAAGGCAACCCTACTAAAAAAAAAATTCGATAGGCAGGGAGGATAGGGGATCCAGTTAGAGAAGTAAAAATTATGTTTAGAAATATCCCACATTCGTGTCGAATTGGACCCCCCTCAGCATAATTCTGAAAATTGTAAACACAGGTAGTTAACTAGACGAACCTGCGCTGTCACAGTCGCAAGTTCCAACCACAATTCCTTTAAATCCCTCCATCCAAACGAACCCTTTACAGTATTCAATCACTTATTTGTACAATAAGCACTAGGGGAGTGTTCTCTTGCGCTATGGGGGAGAAAGTGAAATTCATAAAAGAACCATCATCACATTGCCAATCATCACTGATAAAGTAATTGAATAGAAGTGCAAAACATCCACTAATAATAAAGTTCCATGCACCCTTGAGAGCCCCAAAAGAATGGGACGGGTGAGCAAAACGTACAAGGAGAAAAAGATAGAAGTACAAAAACCAAAAAGAATATCCACATATTCTGCTGGATATGATACAATAATTACGGTGTGTCAACAGCTAGGCAAACTATTTGGTAGGAAATCCAGCAAGGTTTAAGTGAAATCAGCAGGCACCTTACCTGTGTTTTTTACATCGTCTTGGAATCCTATAACCAGACAGGTAGACTTAGATTTTAAACCCAATAGTCATCTTGTGCAAAAACAATGTGCAACCAGCAGTGGAAGAGCGGAAGAGCCACAAAATAAATGGCACCAATGCACCAGCTTCACAGAAAGTAATCAGGTGTTCTACGGGTAACATCTGGCTCTCCTCTTCTAGGAGCTGGCTCAAACTGCCAAAAAAAAAAGTTCACATTTCATGCATGCACAAAATTCAGCCATGTTTTACTACTTCAATGCGTGTGTTTTTCTGTGTATGAGAGAGAGAGAGAGAGAGAGAGAGAGAGAGAGAGAGAGAGAGAGAGAGAGAGAGAGATGGAGAACCTGGATGAAGGTATGGCCCCTGCAGTCATCGACTTCTAAAACAGAAGCCATGTTCCCACAGCGATAGCAATAATTAGGTGCACTAAATATAGTAACCACCTTTTGTTCCTGTCCAGACAACACAATGTTAGATTATTAATAAACCTTACCCGCTGTGTACCAAACAAACAAGACAATGAAACAGCTCAAGTTTCACAGATAAAAAAAATTACATGAGCCCAGTTGAATCCATCCATAACCAACTGATGAGCTCTTGCAATCAACTTTAAACTGTTTGTATGATTAAATTGTTCAGATATATCCTGCCAAAAGCATAAAACCAAAAAGTGAATATTTGATCAGTAAGAACTAGATAGACAACAACCCAAACGTCATATACACTATATGTTAAGGTGACCATTTGAACTTCGGATGGTGCAATATCTTCAATAAAAGAAACCTATGAGATATTTGAAGTTACCTGGCCAAAAGTATATCCCGCACCACGAGGTGAAATACCCCAACCACATCGGTCGTCTGGGTCAGACCATAACAGATCACACATCGGCCCTTCATGTGGAACCTCTTGAACACGATCAAAATTCCTTATGTTATCAAGGTTTTCAATGGAAGGGGACAGCCCACCATGCAGGCAAAATATTTCTGACTCAACCTAAAGAGAAATAAGGACAGACGACTATCATAATAGGTGATCAACGTTTAAAATAAATATACTTCAGCAAGACATACTGAAGACTTGTTTGCTAATCACATTAATATTATAGTGAGCCCAATCAATGAGAAAAAGTGACTTTAAACAAGCAGCAAACAACAGGATCAGCTCACCAAATATATATATATATATATATACATCTAAAGAAATAATCTGAACAAGTATATCTCTCCTGCTTTTATCTTTTATTGAGAATGCTAATACTTGCAGTGTTTTGACCTACCATTATTCCTCTCCAACACAGCAAGACATCTAAGTGTTCACTAATTGCATTATATTAAAGTAACCCCATAAATGCAAAAGGTGTATGTAAACTGCAGAAAACCACAAAATCAGCTTGAAGAAAATGTATTATATTTATAAAATCATCACTTTTCATTTCATTTTTATCCACAATAATATTACATGGACAAAGTGGAAATTTTTTACTAACCAATGCTGTCAGTGGAAAGTAGTCAAAAAGGTCAGTGAAGATCTTCCAAACATTGGCATTGCCATACCTGTAAATAAATCAGCAGAAGATGCACCATCATTGAATTTCCAGAGGATCTAAAAGCAAATAGATTGTTCTACATGCACGAGAGTGTACACAACCACGACATAAAGTACAATTTAATCTGAAATGCAAAATGGCCAGAAACTAAAAGAACTCAAAAGGCTATGTTTTTACATTACAACACTGGATAAAAATGTCAAGCCAGTACCTGAATGACAAGCAAGCAACAGGCCTTAAGAGAATGATACAGAAGTGAAAGTCCATCGAGCATGTTAACCTGAACCTAATCTATCATGATTTATTGCATCAAGTGTTGCACCGTGCCATATACTACACAAACAGACTATACAATAGGAAGAAGCATAACTTAATAGAAGCTTTCAAAACTGCACTATGCTGTACTAATTTGCACTAGAGATTGCTCATATTGTTGAGATGATAATAACAAACCAATTTTTTAAAAGAGAATCAGTCCTAACCAGTCAGGATAAAGTTCAAAAAGTTTGATTAGAACGTACTAATGGTACTAATATGCCTTCAATTGATATGGGTACAATTTTGATTCTACTTTTTATGACCTCAGGTAGAAAAAGCATTCGAGCTAGGGTTTGGCAAGTAACTATCACATCTTCATACTCTCAGTTGGTTCGAGTCTTCATGTCCAAAAATAAATCATATATTTCCAATGTTTCAATCCTGTTTGTTTATTTGGTTCACCTAATCATATTCCCTCCAGCATTTGCTCTAACCAGTCATTTGTTGATTATGAAAGTTTGTATGCTTTTTCTTTACTGTAAGTAGAAGAAACCCGATGTGTAACCCAAAATAAAAAATCAAAAGAAACCTCATGGTTTCTCACAAGTTTTCATCAAAATTCACGTTCCAACATGACATAGATTACAAACTTAACATTAAATGCAACTAGTATTTTCAAATATTAGGTTCTTTACACTAAAGAAAGGTGTGCGCAGAATACTCACTTTCGAAGACATTCATCGTAAAACCCATAAACCTGAGTAATCTGTCAACAAAAAAAAATATATATATATAAACAGGTCTCCAGATCAATGCTCCAGCACAATTTAAATTTTATAAACGCACAGTAGATTATTATTGTCTAGTCATAGAACCAGCACTGTACCAAGTAAAAACAAACAATAACAAAATATCCTTTTTCAACAGACTTGACACCATTTGTAACAAAAGAAACTAAATGTAAGCTTTATGGCAGCTGCTGAAATCAAGACAAAATAAGTCAAAATAACTTGGTGAAGGGCAAAATACCTGACGACTTTCATGGTTTCCTCTGAGAATAGTGATACGCTGAGGATAACGCACTTTCAGGGCCACTAAGAGCTGGATGAATGTAAAAATCATTATCAGCATCAAATTTTAAATGCATGAAAATAATGAAAAATTGCTAAACAGACATCAGATGGCACACATTTTTAAGGGAGAAAAAAAAAAACCAAATTTATACAAAGCCAGTCAAAAATTGAAGCATTGTGATTTGACAAGATTTAGCCCCTAACCAGATGGATTGTCTTGCCAAATCATGACTGGCGCCCTTATATGATATATCATAAACAATGCACTCACCCCAATGCTAGCCTGAATTCCATAGATTGTCACTCAGAATTTCAAGGAAAATTTTATTGACCGACAAAAAAGGGGATAGTGCCTTTAAATCAAATGTAAAGCACTCACATACAAGTAATATTGTATATGCACACAATATTCATTTACTTGGTAATTTTTAATTCAACACTGAGATTTTAGTACAACATAGGAAGTTCTTTGTAAAACTTAGAGAAGGCAAACAACCTTACCCATCGGCCCATACACGAAATAAAATGATGCAAAATGAAAACTGTGCCAAGCTTTTCACAAATTGAGCACCAAGTGTTGAGAATCAAAATATAAACAAGGCACTGTAATATCTCTTTATTATTTGTTCTTGTACTTGTCTTAGCATATACTAGTATGGGAACTGAAAAACATCTCTACGGCAGTACTTCATGATACTACAATTTTTGCAATTTCAAATGATATTTTGTCAGGACCATAAGAAAATCAAGTAATTGATGGTTACATACCGTCACGGTTTCAACAGAATAATAACCACGGTCCACATAATCACCCATGAACAAGTAATTGGTATCAGGACACTGTCAAAGAAAATTATATCATTTAGATCCAGACCTTGATAAGAATGTTGACAAATAATAATCAAAAGTATATTTTAAAACCCAAATAAAGGAAGACAATACTGACACAGAAGAATTGAATAGAAAAGGTCATAGTCAGAACTGATACCTTCCCTCCAATTCGAAAAAGCTCTGCCAGGTCGTGAAACTGCCCATGAATATCGCCACAAATTGTCACTGGGCTTTTCACAGGCTGTGGTACATGAAAATAAAAAATTAATGTCTCCCTGTATAATTTGAAAGATCTAACTATTCAAATGAATTTCAAACAGAGCTGTAATGCAATGATGGTGGATAGTGTTCAACCATAACATTACAACAAATAAAAATATTACAAAAAGAAATTAAAACCTTCCTGCACATAAAGTGGCCATTCCTAAGCCAACACCAGATCAACTAGTTCAGATGAATAACAATATTAACACTTTTATCTCATTACACTAATCTCTTTTAACCAATACTAGCCAAAATTATATGAGTAATAACTACAATAATAATATATTACCTTCTGAACTAATCACATAAAGTCCAAAACGATACTATCTTTAAAAATAAAAAAGGAGCCTACACGGCTTCCCTGATGTCTCCGAGACAAGATGCATTTCCCACTACACACACATCCAGAAATTGAAATTGAAATATATTCCAGAAATTAAGAGTTAAAGAAGACCCACGCAAAATGAAATAACAGTGAATAAAGACTGCACCTGAACATTGCTTTCTCCCATTAGAATTTCCTTTGCTTTCTCACATAACCCTCTCACCTACAATAAAGCAACAAAGAAAAGATCATGTTGGAGAAGAGAGAAAATTGGGAGCTTTATTTGCTACACTGATTACAAATATTTCACAAAAGATAAGAAGTGGATGTTGAAGAGGGAGGGTTTTGATACTCAAAGCAGAAGATTATTTTTGCTTTTTGAAAAAATTGCAGCAAATCTTGACATAGAATACTTCACAGGCATTATCCATAGCCATTTCTATGGTCGGATATTTTCACAATTTTCCCACAAAATCGTTAAATTTCAGTACCAAAACATCTTTACCACTCTCTCCATTAAAAATTTCAAAATACCGGCACCTCGCTCAAAATCATGACAAAATGATTCATCTCTAAAACTGATTTTGGTGAAAAGCAACTTCCAAATCCAAAAATAGCCCACATCAATAGGTGCCACATTTTTTTAAAGCTCATATTTTCTGCCTCACTACTAAATAGAGCTCATAAGTTATCTCTACTGGTCCCAATAATTTGTAAACAAATCAAAGCACAAAAATTTAAGAAAAAGTAAAGAATTTGATTTAAAATCACAAAAAACAGAATCTGAATTACATCACTACAAAAACACAAATTAAGAAAATCCCCCATTTAGTTGCTAAGAAAACTTTTCTTTATATACAAACATACCAACTCAAATTCAATCAGAATTAGAAATCTCCACAAATCCAACAGAAAATAAAAAATCCCATGAATCCATTTCCTTTCCTATATTTTCCATGCAACCCAACGGACCCCAACCCAACCCGAATCCTCAAATTTCCCAATCAAACACCAATCAATCATCCGCAAAAACGAAAGGAATTCAAGAAATGAATAATGTACAGAACCTGTGGTTCCGAGAGTGGCTTGCACTGCATAAGTTGCTCGATCTGCTCGTTCAGATCACTGCTCGTATCCGAGGATACAGAATTGACGCCCATCTTGCTTCTCTCTGCTTCGAGAATCGAATTGGGATTACTGGTATTCGGATTAGGGATAACCCTAACCCCAGATTCAGAGATTGGTTCCGGTCCTCACTCTCTGATCGTGCTTAAAGCAGAGGTGAGAGGACGGAGACAAAAATGAGAGAGCGCGTGAAGGAGAGAGCGAGTGGGTGTGTAGGCGTTGCATTATACGCCACCTGCTGCCACGTAATGGTTGAATTACATAATTATCCTTACGGAGTTTCTATTCTTACATTGGACGCCGTTTGTTTCGTTTGTGTGGGATTGGCTGATAGGCCCGGCCCAAACCCTGTATATCACTCTTTGAATAATTAGAGAACTTCTAAATGCACCCCATAATTTAGTTACTACACCCACGTTTTAATAATTTTTATTGTGGGGATTTTCTTCTTATTCCAAATGACATAAAAGGAGCCCTAAAAAATATATAATTAAAAAAAAAAAAAAACCATCCGTTGATGGGGATAACTTGTCATGCGATGGGATAAATCAACAATAGGATGACACATATTGCGTTGCGTGACATAAACATTATAAATTTCAACAAAAATTACATGTCATTCTACAATACTCGACCTTTCTGGAGACCTATATTGGAACCTCAATTGAGGTTAGGGCTAACGTAATTGGCCTTGTTTGAGGCAGATAGACAAGTTTTCCAAAGTACAGAGCGAAAACTATATTTGATGACTCATTCGGACGCACTAATAATTTTTATATAGAGAAATAAATAAACTTTAAATCTACTTATGTGCTTCATTTTGGCTTTAAAATGGTTTCATTTCCCTTAAAAAAAACATAGTAATCTCATTAAAAATCAAATGAAAAGCCTATGGTGTTTTAGCTTTTGAGATGAGCTGTTATGACGGTTAATGTTCAATGACATTTCGGAGAAAGTGTTCAGAGCTTTGGTGTTTCCATATAAAAATGAATAGACTTGAAGGATGAGATTCGAACTTGAGTGCAAGAGGTGGGTTCACTATCCTTGAGCAACTGACCTAACCCACATCTAAAAAATCAAACTTGTGTAAATATAAGAACTATTAAGAAATATCTTTGTAAATATTTGTAATATATTTACTTGCCCAAATTAGTATAGGCCAAATCCCACCAATATTGGATCACGACTTCAAAACCTTAACTTGAGTACTATTTGACGTTTGAAATACAACAAAACATTCAACCATTTACTTTCTCGAGAAGAACTTATTTTGTGCCTCGTACCGAAAAAAGTGTTGGGACTTCTAAAAGAAATTTAGGCGAAAAAGGGCTAGAACACATAAAGTTGTAAAAGATAAACCTGTGATGCGAAGTCACGGGCGCCTTGGAGGTCTTGATCAATGATTTTTCATTAAAGGGTGGGCATTTGAACTAATGAATTGGTGGAGCGAGCAGAACCAAGTCAAAAAAATTCGACAACGACTGTGTTGACCAAAAAAAAGTTCACCAATGCTTAAAAAAATCGAAACGGATGATTTTGGATTCCTTCTCATCCCGGTTATTGCCTTGGAATTGAGAGCAAATTGATTGGAAGAAGGGAAATCGGAGTCACATCTATTAGACATGACATGGGTAATATTTACGAGTGGCAATCCCAGTTCAGTTTGTGTGTTGTGTTCGTATGGGATTGAAACACATGTATTAGACTAATTGGGTTCACATGAACACGACAAGATTATTAATCATGTAATAATCTGTTTAATGTTTTCAACACAAACACCACGACACGGTTGTTACGTATAAAAACGAGATGACACACGTAATTAGTTTACTATTAGGTCGAAATTGAGTTTTGTATTTGAAGTGACACGATTTACTTGTTCTTTAAATAAGTTTATATTTTCAACGCAATTAGAAATTTTGTAATTATATTCAATTTAAAGATCATACGCAATATTTCATTTTTGAAGTAACACGATTAACTTATTTTTTAACAAGTTTATATTTTCAACAGAATCAAAAGTCTTGTAGTTAAATTCAACTTAAAGATCATACGCAACATTTCATGTTTGGATTAAACTTCTAAATTAAAGAGTTTGAAAACCATAACTCTTCTATTTTGTACTACTCTTAACAGTCCTGATCACTTAAAGACCTCAAAACGAGACGTGTTGAAAATTTACCGCACATATTTCACATGAGAAAATCTATGTTTTAACCTCAAATCTACGGATTAACTCTCACAATTTCACGCTTTACCGCTGGGTTATTTTTATGACAGCAGCCAATAATCTCCCACAAATTGTACGGACGCCAATGAATTTAAGATATTTTTCATTTTATTTATTTTTAAATTAAAATTTTTCCTCGACACGTTTGGCAGCGTAGAAAAGGGAAAAAGAAAAGGAAAAGAAAGAGTTTTGATCCCATTTGAAAAGGAGAAGAAAATCTCAAGGAACAAAAAAAAATCTCATTGACGAAGATAAAGAAAACCAAAGCGATATCTTCGCTTGCCTTCCGATCCTGCCATTCCTGCTCTCAGAAAAGCTAGGGTTACCCAAATTCCTGTTTCCCGATCCAACGCTGTTCTCACTTCTCGTTTTCTCCCGAGGTTCGACGCTCTCTCAGTGTCTGCAATTTTGCATCTCTTAGCTATGTCGTCGTGCTTGTTAATCGTTTTGTATGTCTTAATCTGCTGTTTTGAATGCCTGCTATAATTTTCGTTTCGATACTCGAACCTTTGTTTTTTTCTTCCCAGTTTTCGTACAACGACATTGCCCAGTTTTATAAATTTTGATCTAGTGTTACTTTTGTTTGCTTAGTTTTAGTTTGATCTTCTTGCTCAGATTTTCATTTTGAGCTTTCTGCATGATGTTTATTGCGATAACTAATCACTCTTTCCAAAAAATTTAATTTTTATTGGTTTAATCACGTTATTTTTCCGAAAAATTGTTATTCTAGCGTACTGTTAGTGTTATATAATTGTAACTGATATTTCCATTGACCAGTTTATTTTGATCATTTTGTAGGCTAGTCCTCGTCCATCAATTTTGTAGGCATATTTTTGTTGTTTAATAACATAGTTCCCAACAAGAAAAATTATAGTTTTTGCCCTTATTATTCGTCTGATTGTTTAGATTGAACGGTATAGTGGTAAGATTGATCAAGGCTGCAAGTTATATGGAGAAAAACTTATGAGAAATTTTTTGATTTGGAGTCCAATTTTAATTTTTTAAAATTAATTTTGTGTGTTTGGTGTATTAGGTTACTAATTGCTGTTATTGGAAAAGAAGAGGTCGCATTTTTCCAATTATGAGAACTTCATGGGCAGATTCTGTTGCTAATTCTCAAGTAGAGAATCCAACCACTGGTGCATCTGATAATAACAGCTCATTTCGCCCTGCACGGTCAACTTATGTCCCGCCACATCTTCGTAATAGGCCACCGTCTTCTGATCCCCCGGCTCCTTCACAGTCTGCCCCACCTCCAGCTAATGACCGTGTAGGTAACAGTGGGCCTGCAGCTGGGCCTGCCTGGGGTGCTGGTAGTTCTAGACATGATGCTGGGCGCCCAGGATATGTTTCCAGTGGTGGTCGAAATGGTGGTGGTTGGAACAATAGAAGCGGAGGGTGGGACCGTGGGAGGGATCGTGAGGTAAACCCTTTTGCTGATGAAGACATCACAGAACCAGCATTTAGTGATCAAGAAAACACTGTCATTAACTTTGATGCTTATGAGGATATCCCGGTTGAAACTAGTGGGGATAATGTGCCACCACCTGTGAATACTTTCGCAGATATAGACTTAGGGGAGGCTTTGAATTTAAATATTAAGAGGTGCAAGTATGTGAAGCCGACTCCTGTTCAGCGTCATGCAATACCTATTTCTCTTGGAGGGCGGGATTTGATGGCTTGTGCTCAGACGGGTTCAGGGAAGACAGCTGCTTTCTGCTTTCCGATTATTAGTGGAATCATGCAGGGGCAGTATGTTCAGAGACCTCGTGGAGCACGTACTGTGTACCCTCTTGCTCTTATTCTCTCCCCTACTAGAGAACTCTCTTGCCAGGTTGGATTGTTGTTATGCTAGTCACATCATGTGTAATCTTGTGGTGTATATGCAATAGCTTATTGTTGTTTCTGTTTTGACTGGCTTGCAGATACATGAAGAAACTAGAAAATTTTCTTATCAAACTGGTGTCAAGGTGGTAGTTGCTTATGGAGGAGCACCAATAAACCAACAGGTTCGTACAACTTGACATAGGTTGTGGTTTACTGATACTTTGGATCCTTGTTCACTTTCATATATATGTTCCCTGTTTTCAACTACCCATCATTAAAGCTTATACCACTTTTTTCCATTTCTGCTTTTGGCGATTGTGAAACAGAGTGCATGTACATCTTCTATTTGAAACTAGAAA
The DNA here is from genome assembly GCF_902201215.1 of Prunus dulcis. Lineage (NCBI taxonomy): Eukaryota > Viridiplantae > Streptophyta > Magnoliopsida > Rosales > Rosaceae > Prunus > Prunus dulcis. The sequence goes on along the minus strand of NC_047656.1, from coordinate 10,751,066 downwards.
ATATTTATTCCCTGCGGAAATGTATCGGGTTATAGTTTATTTGCTACAGCATGCCTTTCTTCTTCCTCTTCCACTTTCTATTTTATTTATTTTGTTTATATTTTGTAAAATTTATTTCAGCAAATAATTTATTTAATTACAAAATGAAGGCTCAGTTTGTAAAGGATTGGTGGGTTTTAGGTTTATATGTTTAAGAGAGAGGGAGAGAGAGTTTGCAAACTCATCAATGATCATAATTTTGGTTATAGTTGAATATGGTGGGAGATGTTTTTGGCTGACCTGTATTAAAATTTGGCCCCTAGCCCATCCAAAGTATTATAATTTAAGCACATTTCTTTTTGTACCTGTTCTTTCTGCCCCTTTTGCATTTTTGTTTTGTTTTGTTTTTGAAGGTTCACCTCCTACTGTATTGTTTTCTAATATTCTGTCAGTTGAGAGAGCTTGAGAGGGGGGTGGATATTCTTGTGGCAACTCCGGGACGATTGGTAGATCTGCTTGAGAGGGCAAGAGTGTCGTTGCAGATGATAAGATATTTAGCTCTTGATGAGGCAGATCGGATGCTGGACATGGGTTTTGAGCCTCAAATTAGGAAGATAGTGGAACAGATGGACATGCCTCCACCAGGTTTGAGACAGACCATGCTATTTAGTGCTACCTTTCCAAAGGAGATACAGGTTTGTTTTAATTGTTAACTGGGTTTTCTGTTGGATTTGTCTTTAATTATTGGCATCTACATATTTCGTATTGGTGTGTTATGAACATTTTATTGAGATATGTTCCTTTGACTTGATTGCTCTTAAAAGTTGTAATGAATAGTGGAATTCCAAATGGAAATTATCTAATAGCTTTTGCAATCTTCTGTTGGTATGCAGCGACTGGCATCAGATTTTCTTTCAAATTATATATTTTTGGCTGTCGGAAGGGTTGGTTCAAGTACTGATTTAATTGTTCAAAGAGTTGAGTTCGTTCACGAGTCTGATAAAAGAAGTCATCTCATGGACCTCCTTCATGCACAGAGGGAAAATGGAGTTCATGGCAAGGTAATATGGAAAAGGAAAATTATCAATTTGGACTTCTTTGTTAAATTTCTTTTGATTATTGGAATAATTGATATATACAGCTTAAGCTACTATTTCCAAGGCTATATGTTCCATTTGGGTTGATAGATTCTGTCAGTATCTTGCATTGTATTAATAATCGCTTGTCATTCAATTTTCAGCAATCCCTGACATTAGTTTTTGTGGAGACAAAGAAGGGAGCCGATGCATTGGAACACTGGTTGTGTATGAATGGGTTTCCGGCAACTACTATTCATGGTGACAGAACACAACAGGTAAACTGGTTGGAATTTAGGTTTATAGTTATGAGAAGTGATATGTTTTCTATTGTTTGTGTCTGGTATTTATGTCCTTAATGACAATTATTCTTGGTGAAGAAAGAAGTTAAACCTTGGAGTATTGTTTATATCTGTGATATTTTGTTGTTAATGACAAATGTTCTTGGTGAAGAAAGAAATTAAACCTTGGAGTTTTGTAGTATGCTTTCTCTGTAGCTTCATGCCCTATTTTATAGGTCTGAGATTTTATGCGTATGCTCTCTCTCTCTCTCTCTCTCTCTCTCTCCCCCCTGTTTACCAAGAGCCAGGAGGGAGCTCTACGTGGTTGGTTGGTTGGGGGCCAGATAAGCTGACATAAGTTTCTGATCATATGTCGTGGCAAAAAGGCAAAAGAACTCTTTGTTGAGCTATTTTGATGCCATAACTGAGTAAACTATGTTTCTGCTTTTCCTGCAGAAAGGTTTTAGTGTCTGTTTCAACTGCAAGTCATCCTTTTTTCTTGTTAATATATTAAATTTAAATGAAGATGAGTTTCAGGAAGTTCATGACTGCAAAATGAAGATTCTCTATAGAAAGCTTCACTTCACTTCACTTGGTTGTCAATTGTAGTCCTTTTTTTGGGTGTATGTAATGATGATCATGCAAGTTTAGCATGAATCTGAGTTCTGACATTATTACGATACGGCGTGCTTGTATGCAGGAAAGAGAACAGGCACTGAGATCATTCAAGAGTGGAAATACACCAATTTTAGTGGCAACAGATGTGGCAGCACGTGGTCTTGATATCCCCCATGTAGCTCATGTGGTAAATTTTGATCTCCCAAATGACATTGATGATTATGTTCACCGGATAGGTAGGACAGGGCGAGCGGGCAAATCCGGATTGGCAACAGCATTCTTTAACGAGAATAATTTATCAATGGCGAAACCGCTTGCTGATCTAATGCAAGAGGCAAATCAGGAAGTACCTGCTTGGCTTACTCGTTATGCATCAAGAGTTTCTTATGGTGGCGGCGGTAGGAATCGGCGATCTGGGGGAGGTCGTTTTGGTGGCCGTGATTTTAGAAGGGAGAGCTCCTTCACTAGGGGCGCAGATTTCTACGGTGGGGGAAACAGTAGTGGGGGATATGGGGTTCCCGGTGGCTATGGTGGGGCCCCTGGGGGTTATGGCCCGAGTAACGGTATGACCAGTGCTTGGGATTAGTGTTCCATAATTCCTGTCCTTTTTTACTCGAGTATATAAAACATTAATTTTCTTCGAAATTCATGGATCATATGTTCTGTTTCCTTTTTCTTTCTCTGTTGTTGAGTTAGTGGTTCTAATGTGGTAACTGCTCTGGTGAATAATAGGAGAGGACTTTTATTAGTGGGGTGGTTAATGTGAATAATACATTTAGTTTTGGCCCCCTGTAATTGTTTTGGTCCCCTTTTTAATTAAAGGTTACAATGCCATGGATGAGCCTTGAGCTCTGCAATACCTCTCCCATGGCGGTTAACCTTAAACTATTTGAAACATAACTTAATCAGAGCAAAATACAACAGAAAATGCACCAACATTTATCTCACGAACAAGGCAACGGCAACGACGCTGATCAAAGGAATCAAACTATTTATTATGCACCAAACTTTCCCTGAAAATTTTCTTTGTTCAAAATTGGGACTGAGAATTTGTTACATTGTTGCCCTTGACCTAAATGGTACAAGCAGATCTGCTGTTTGTTTGGAATTATACAGCCCCTATCGAATCCAGTAGTGTTTTATCTGTGAAAATACTTTACAACTTCATTCTCTGCTGTTACATCAATTCAATTAGGTGCCTTGGTCACTGCATTTCATGTCCACTATTTGGAAGATTTTTGGAGATTTCAACGTGAAGAGAAGTCATCCTACACCCTTGGACCATCATCTTCATGTTAACTTGAAATGCTGCTTGGCCTTATTGGTTCACCTGAGAAGGCCACTACTTGAAGGCCTGAAACAAAATATCATTCAGTCTAGGTCAAGATTACAGACATGTTGTAACGCTTAGGATTGTTTTCATGTAAAAGGAGAAGCAATATTCATGCAGACATTCATTCAGTCTAGTTTAAGATTCCAACATGCCCAATTTATTATTCACAAGCAAAGTTTGCAATCGAAAAGCGAGAATTAAGCAAGCCAACTCTCACCAAAAGCAATGGTTCCTTCTTTATATACATTCTGGAGCAAATTCTTTATAACTAATTTCGACATATTAACATACTTATATGACTCTCTCTCTGCAATGGTTCCTTCTTTATATACATTCTGGAGCAAATTCTTTATAACTAATTTCGACATATTAACATACTTATATGACTCTCTCTCTCTCTCTCTCTCTCTCTCTCTCTCTCTCTCTCTCATGATGTAATGAAACACAGGACAAATACACATCAAGAGGGAAAAATAAAGAAATATCATTATATCCATCTAGACAATAATGAAATTTAGTGATTTTGTGGTTTTATCCCAAATAACGAAACCCCAAATCTACAAGTTGGTGCGAAGTCTTGAATGCTCAGGAGGAAATTTCAATATACAACACTGGGAATCCTGGATCCAGCACAACATAGCAAGTCTCTGCACACTGGGGAACTAGTTCACTTTGAACTATTTGAATAACATGTTGCCAACCAGCACTCAAAACATGATAAGAGACCCCGTATCAAAGTGGCAGCACAAAGGTGTGGCAACAGGAAGCAGAACAAAATTCCTAGGAAAAATCTTCAGATTAAATTTCGCCAAAAAAAAAAAAAAGAAGATAAAAAAGTGAGCACTACATCTGAAATTTGTTACCAAGTTGGAACATAATTGAAGTAGTTTTCCAGGAAAAAAGAAAAATTCTTCCCTAGACAGCATGCCTCCCTAAAATTCTGAAGCATGTTTTAAAAATATTTCAAAGGCTGTCCAAGAGTACTGAAAATTCACCCTAAACCTTAAGGTTTCATAGGGCCACTTCCCCTGCTATTGCTTCCATAATCCGGTAATCATTTCAATTCATTGGTTCATAAGTTCCCAGATCCAAAACTGGGATGCAATTTAAAATGTTTGAATCTAGAAATGAATTATAAATTCGGCAAACAAAAAGCCTTTTGAACAAAACATGGATTCTTTGACATCTCCATTTTACTTACAAGAAAAACCAACAGAATGTGAACTTATAAAGTCTGAAGGCATGGAAGTTAACCTTGATTTTTCAACTAATCCGAATAACCTAAATGTTAAACTCCCTATCAATTTTTGTGCAAGAAAATTTAATCAACTTCAGTAGATTCCACTGCATCAGCAGCGAGCCCACAAAACAAACATAGTTAGCACAAAGATAATACAATAAAATATGAAAATGATCTTCTCTCTTACCCATAAACAAGAAAACTCTATAAAGGGAACTTTTGTTCAGAATTTCTTACTTGAAAGTCAATAATGGCTTCTATCCAATTCAAGCAAAATGTTGAAGTTCTCTGATACAAACATTAATCTTCATCAGACCCTTCCGAATCCAAATTTGACATTTCATCCTCATAGCATTCATCACCTGTTCCAACCTCGTCCTCTTCAGATTCTTCCGGCCCACTTTCACTCTCCACACTGTTAAGTAAAATCTCTTGCGGGGATAGCAAGTGCACACCTTTACTGCGATAAAGAAGCCCTGTTCTCATGACATGATAAAACTTCTCTCTCACGCGTGTGAGGGGATGCCAGTTCACTAATTTCCCTCTCTGGTACCCTTCCCTGAGAGCAACAGTGGTTGTTTTACATTTCAATGAGAGGTAGAAAATCCCCGGATACCTTGTGAAAATTCTCGTAAATTTATGAGGAAGATTTAGTTCCTCTCTCAAGCTTCTCAAGTAGTTCCTCTTGGTCTTCTTATGAAGAGTCAAGCTCAATAACTCATGCAAAACTCCAACAACCCTTTTCTCCATAAGATCACTATTAGGATCAATATGCCTAGAATCCTCATAGGGCGAAATGTATGGTAACTTTTGAAACTCCTCCATCCATACCCTAACCTTCTTCTGCCCTCCATAACCCTTTGGAAAATTCATCGGGAACGCCAACACAGTCTGCCCCCTCTTGAATTGTCTATACTCATCCCCTAAATCACCACCCTCTTTACTCCTCTGCAATTCCGACACCGCATACTCCTTGGGCCATTGTATGACCTTCAAGCAACCAATCCCATTTGAGGCCTTAATGATTCTAAAACAATCAGGGTATTTTGGAACCAACACTTTCTCAAAACCATCAGGCAAACCCAGATCCCATTTCAGGGGATACAAAGATTGGAGCGGTATAGTCTTACTTTTTGTCATCATAAGCACTCTACAAAGCCTCTCCACAGTATCACTCTCGTGGGTTTGGTGTATACTCTGTTCTTGTGAGTCTAACAATAGTGCAGTGTCTGTTAACTTAAAACAGGGCAAACTGGCATAGCGGGCATGTGGAAATTCTTGAAAAAGAGTAGGGTACCTGCGCATGAAGCGAAGAACTGGGACAGTTAGGCCGAGAAGCTTTTGCCAATCGGCGAAGGACTTGGCGGTAAGGAAGCCAGTTGGCGAGCGCTTGATGGCGTCTTTGAGGAGGCAAGCAGCTTTGAGATCGGTCTCGGTGTCGATGATGTGGTCTAAGCTCCGATTCTTGACCCATTTCAGGCGGACCTTGGCTATGCCGCGCCATTGGTGGTGGTGATGTAGAAGAAGCTTGGTGGGTTCAGAGGTGGTGTGGGGTTTTAGGAGAGAGAAGAGGAAAGTATTCATTTTTGGGTTTTATTTGGGGTTTTCCGCTATTGGTGTGAGACTCAGAGTGTGAGCAATGCCCAGGAAAGTTTTCATTTTGGGGTTTCTTGAGTTTTATTCACTTTTACTCATGCTATTATTGTGTTTTTAAAAATAAAAAAAATTATAAGCATTTTATATTAAAAATTCAAATGTTACTTGAAAAAACACTTGAAAGTTATGCAGGAGAAGCACCTTCGATCTGTAAATTTATCAACAAAACAACGGTAACTTCTTTTTTTCTTCTCTTTTTTTTTTTTTTTTGGTTAAGACCCATTGAAATTTTTTTGTTTCCTCTAATAATAATGATGATGGTGGCAGTGCCAAATCCAGAATGGAACAAGCGTGGTCAATTGACCCCGACAACACTGGAATCCATCATATGAGGGGAAATTAACCTATGCAACATGTTTGATGACATGTTGCAGCACAGACTATTGAGTGTTGCTTGCGCGCGCAATGCACTCCCCCTCTGCCTTATTTTATTTTTTTTCTTGAGCGTCAACGACGTCGTTCTATTTAAGTTTTTTTTTTCTTGCTTAGGTTTAAAAAAAAAAATATAAATAAACAGGGGCATCAATATGTTAGTTCTAACTTAATTCTCACATTCAAACTGTAAATCCCCATCTCCAACTCGTAATTCCACCCAACCTTCACCCAATCTGATAACTTCCCCACCCCAACCATCCTTTGGTAGGGGTAGACACGGTTCGGTTCGATTCGATTTGATTTTCTCCTCAAATTTGAATTGAAATCGAAACTTACACACGGTCTGATTTGTTTTTAAAGAAAGAACCGAATCAAACTGGACCTATACAGTTTTGGTTTGGTTCAGCCTGATTTCTAGTTTAAATAGATAAAAATATAAATATGTGAATAAGAAAGAAATATTATGTATAGAAAAATATGTACAATGGATAAAATAAGAGGAAAAGAGGTAGAAGAGATAAAATAAGAGATAAATAAGTAGAAGAGAGAAAGAGGTGAAGAAATAAATAGGAAGAGAAATAGAAAGAAATAGGTGGAAAAGAGAGAAAGAAGGAAGCTCAAAAAGAACAAATATGGTTCATTGAAAAGAAAAAGAAATTGAGCTAGAGTAGATATTTAGTTGGGTATAAATTGGAACTAAGACTTTTGAGTATTAATTGGGCAAAAATATCTAGATACTACTTGGAGTTACTAATGTTATTTGAATATTGATTAGGCTTACTAATAATTTTGGATATAAATGAATAAGTAAACTTAACATAACTTGTCAGGTCCAATTTATACCAATTTTTAGTACAAGAACCCAGATAGGAACTGATCCAAAGCAATCCGGTTTGATTTTTGAGCATAGGTTGACTTTTTTAGTCAATATGGTTTTTTCTGATTTTTTTTCTACTCAATTCACTGGTTCAAATACCCACCCCTACCCTCCGGCGCTGGCAACATCCCCATCTAGCGGTGGCAGCAAAGCAAAAAAGTCACCCTCAAATTCAATCTGGTTTGAAAGTTGGATTTGTCCTTCAAATTTGAAAGTATGTTATCATAATTTATAATCTTTTTATCCTTAAAGATTCTTATATGTTTTTTTTAAAAAAAATTAGTTGTTGTTGTTGATGTTTTATTTTGGTTAGTTTGAATAAATTAGGGTTTTTTGATTGAATAAAATATGTTAGTTTGTATGCTTTAATTAGATTGTATCTTGATAAATTGGATTAGCTTTTGTGTTTGTTGTTGAGCTTTTGTTAGTTTTGATATAATTGGATTGATAAATATGGTGGATTGGTTGTTAATGTTTGATTGGTTATTTTTAACAATATCTTTATGGAACGATACTTTAAAATAAAGTTCTCAACGAGTAGTTCAGATAATGTGAGTAGTTTGAAAAATGTGGGTAGTTTGGAAAATGTGGGTAGTTTGAAATATAGTGAGTTGCAAGTGCTAAAATATGAAAACTATGAGAGAATATTTGTTTGTGGGAATTTTCTGTGTATTCCTCTCCTTGTAGGAGGTCATATTTATAATACAACAAAACCTGAATGGGCAAGTAAATAATAAATTCCTAAATCCATTTACAGTAGGAAATCAGGAATTAAAGTAAATCAATTACAATTATAATAGAAATTCTTGGTGTGTAAGGAAAGTAAGTCAATATCCACAAGTCACGCCAACACTCCCCCTCACGTTGGTGCATAGATGTCGCCAATGCCCAACTTATCTAGTGAATTGTGGAATGCTTTACTGAAAATCGCCTTTGTCAAAATATCCGCCAATTGATCCTCGGATTTCACAAAAGGAAACTGAAACACTTTAGCCTCAAGCTTTTGTTTGATGAAGTGTCGATCCACCTCAACATGTTTAGTACGATCATGTTGAACCGGATTTTGTGCAATGGCTATAGCAGCCTTGTTGTCACAAAAGAGATTCATTGTGGATGTAGGTTTATACCCAAGTTCAGGAAGCAACTTTCTTAACCAAAGAAGTTCACAAATCCCTTTAGTCATGCCTCTGAACTCGGCTTCTGCACTGGATAAAGCTACTACATTCTGTTTCTTGCTCCTCCATGTCACCAAATTACCTCCCACGAATGTGAAGTAACCCGATGTGGATTTTCTATCTGTTACATTACCTGCCCAATCTGCATCTGAATAACCATCAATATTTAGATGACCATGCTTTGAGAACATAAGTCCTTTTCCAGGTGCAGACTTCAAATATCTAAGTATCCGAAAAACTGCATTCATGTGGTCTTCACTTGGAGAGTGCATAAATTGATTGACAACGCTCACCGCATAAGCAATGTCTGGTCGAGTATGTGACAAATAGATCAATCTTCCCACTAACCTTTGGTATCTTTCTTTGTTAGTTGGAACTTGATCCAGATATTCTCCAAGATGATGATTCTGAACAATAGGAGTGTCCGCAGGTTTGCAATCTAGCATTCCTATGTCCGTCAACAAGTCCAAGACATATTTCCTTTGAGATAGAAATATGCCTTGCTGCGATCGAGCCACCTCAATTCCCAAGAAATACTTGAGTCCACCTAGATCCTTCATCTCAAACTCAGTAGCCAAATAGTCTTGTAGCTGTGATATTTCCTGTTTATCATTCCCAGTAATAATCATATCATCAACATAGATTATTAATGCTGTTACCTTCCCTTTTCGATGTTTCAAGAACAGAGTATGATCTGAGTTGCACTGTTTGAAACCATTGTTCTTCATTGCCATGGTGAACCGTCCAAACCATGCACGTGGTGACTGTTTCAATCCATACAATGCTTTTCTTAACCTGCAAACTATTCCAGTCTGAGTAGTATTATATCCAGGAGGAATGTCCATGTACACCTCCTCCGTGAGTTCGCCATGTAGAAAAGCATTCTTTACATCAAACTGGTGTAGTGGCCAATCCAAATTAGTTGCAAGGGACAATAAGACTCTGACGGTGTTTAACTTTGCAACTGGTGCAAAAGTTTCTTCATAGTCTATACCATAGGTCTGTGTGTACCCTTTTGCCACAAGTCTTGCCTTGTATCGCTCGATAGATCCATCTGCATTATGTTTTATAGTAAACACCCATCTACATCCGATAGTCTTTTTTCCTCGTGGTATAGTCTCCAATGTCCAAGTCTGATTTTTCTCAAGAGCTTTCATCTCCTCTTTTATAGCTTGGACCCACTTAGGATCTTTCAATGCTTCAGAGACCTTGGTTGGAATATGGATAGCAGACAACTGATGCACAAAAGCCTTGAGTGGTTCAGACAGCTTCTCAGAGGATACATGATTTGCAATTGGATACTTGGATGTCTTGCCAATATCAGGTGAATAACGGTTTGGTGGCTTCCCACGATTTTGCCTAAAAGGTAATTGATATCCAATAGTTTTATCCTCTAAATGCACAAGTCTAGTAGGAGTATTTACCTCAAAGATATTCTCAGGAGATTGGTCCGTTGGTACTGTTGAATGAGAGGGGGGGTCTTCATCTTGTTGCTCTGAGTTATCTGTAAGAGTATGACTCGAATCAAAAACATCTTCGCAAGGGTTAGGCGATCGATCGTTGTTTGGCAGAGAGCATTCGCACGTGCCAGACTCGGGACGATCGATTGTTATTGTTTCTTGGCCGAGAGCAATCTTCGTGCATAGATGAATATCCTCATGTTCCAAGCTGCTCCAATTGAGCTCTTCACTCGGTATCTCCCCCTGAAGAGTAGAATTGGATGCTGGGTCATAGAAGAACATATCTGATTCTAGAAAGGTGACATCCAAAGTGACATAGGTTCGCCGGGTAGGAGGGTGATAACATCGGTAGCCTTTCTGATGAGTGGCATAACCCAAAAAAACACAACGAAGCGCACATGGATCAAGTTTGCTTCGTTGATTTTTGTGGAGATGAACGAAGGCCACACAGCCAAAAATGCGAGGGGTAAGCACCAAAACAGAGGGCAGAGGCCCGTGTTGCGCGAGCACTTGTAATGGAGTTTTGAAGTTCAAGACCCCAGATGGCATGCGGTTGATAAGGTGGACAGCAGTGACGACAGCATCATCCCAGTGATGACGAGGAACATGGCCATCAATGAGAAGAGCACGGGCTGTTTCAAGGAGATGACGATTCTTCCGTTCGGCAACACCATTTTGTTGTGGTGTCTGGGGGCAAGTTGTCTCATGAATAATGCCATGTGTCTGGAAGTAAGTCTGAAAATCATGATTAACAAATTCTCCACCGTTGTCAGAGCGAAGAATCTGTATTCGAGCATTGAACTGTGTTTCCATCTGTTTGTGAAAGGATTGGAACATGGAAAACACTTCATTCTTATTTTTCATCAAATAAAGCCATGTCATCCGTGTACAATCATCTATGAATGTGACAAACTAACGAATACCGGAATGAGTAGAAATAGGTGAGGGTCCCCAAACATCAGAATGAATTAAAGCAAAAGGAATAGTACTTTTATTCATACTTAAAGGATAGGATGCTCTATGACTCTTGGCTAGAATGCAAGTGTCACATTTAAAATCTGAATCCTTAAATACAGAAAACAATTCGGGCAATAAGTGTCTCATATAACCAAAAGATGGATGCCCCAAACGTCGGTGCCAGAGCCAAATTTGTTGGTGCTTGTCATCAGATGGATGCTTTACACTATTGGCACGTCCCATACTGAAGTCATCCACATAGTACAGCCCCCCTCTTTTAGTACCACGCCCAATGATCTCCTTGGTGAGAATATCCTGTAGTAAACAAAAATTGGGATAAATTAGTGCACAACAATTTAGTTGTTCAGTGGCCTGACTTACAGACATTAATTTATTGGACAAAGATGGAACGAGTAGAGTATTAGAAAGGGACAGAGAAGGTGAAAGGGCAACAGTGCCGGCCCCTGTCACAGGATAGGTAACTCCATTTGCATTGGCAATACTTGTGCGGCGGGGTGTAGTGGTGTGCAAAAAATCATTCGGATCAAAGGTCATATGATCAGTGGCGCCAGAATCAATTATCCAACCAGTAGTATCTCGTAGATCAGAAGTATGAAATGCATAACCACAGTTACCTGAGACATCCGGAAGCGCGGGACTATCAGGAGGATCTACCTGCGGGAACAAGGCTAATGGGGGTTCGGTAGAGACAAGAGCAACACGGCCGGAATTACTAGCAGTTTCTTTGAGCTTGCGAGCGCGGAGGTCCTCCCACCAATCAGGATAACCATTTAGCTTAAAACAGGTGTCACGGGTATGTTTGAGGTTGCCACAGTGCGTGCAACCACTTCCATCAGTCGGAGCCTTGGGACGGGAAGGTGGGATGGTTTTAGGAAGTGGCGCACCAGCAGCAGTAGCATATGACTGGATCTGAAGGTGGGCCGCAGTAGAGGAATTATGGGGCTGTCCGGCACGAGTAGGGGGACCTGATCGAGGCGCACTCTTGGCCGCTAAGCCAGCACCAGTGGCTCGATCGGATGAACCCATCATCACTGCTTGTCGAACATCTTCACGGCGAACATAGGCATAAGCTTGGTCAACAGTAGGGAATGGAGTCATGTGAAGAACATCACTTCGGTCCTTATCAAGACGATCATCAAGGCCATCCAAAAATATGTAAACTCGATCTTCCTGCAGAATATCATTATAGAGCTTGATATCACTTTCATACTCCATCATATTTGGACGACGAAAATCAATTTCTCTCCATAAGCTTTGGAGAGTATTGTAATAGGTTTCAATGGAGCCACCAGCTTGTCGCATACGAGAGACTCGTCGTTTCAGATCATAAACCTGAGAGGTGTCAGTGCCATCATAGTAAGTTGTGGCAATTGCATCCCACACTCTTTTGCCGTCGAAAATCGAATGAAATTGCCAATCAAGCTCTGCTCCAGAGAATTGATGAGCCATCCCTTCACAATAGAGTTCTCGGTACGCTAGCGAGGAAACGTTGGAGCGGTCGAAGGAGGTTGTGGAAGATCGCCATTAATATATCCCAATTTGTCTTTGCCGGAGATATACAACTCTACAACTTGGGACCATAGGGCATAGTTGGTGCCATCCAACTTTATGCCAATCTGTGCAGCGGAAGCTTCATAGGTAATTGTCGTCGGAATCGTTGTCTGATTCGGGTTCAAGGTTGTCGTCTGATTCGAGGTCGGGGTTGTCGTCTGAGTCGAGGTCGGGGTCGTCTTGGTAGGATCCTGATTTAGGATCAATTTCGAGGTCTGAGTCTGCATCTGCATTAGTTGAGCCACCTGGGCACTCAACTCGGCTATGGTTGGTTGAGAAGGAGAGGAGGAAGCAGTGGTGCTACCGCCATGAGGATTAGAAGAGTCATCCTCCCCCATGGTGGCGGCTAGGGTTTAGAAACTAGAGTCAGCAATCCCAAGATCGCCGCTCTGATACCATGCTAAAATATGAAAACTATGAGAGAATATTTGTTTGTGAGAATTTTCTGTGTATTCTTCTCCTTGTAGGAGGTCATATTTATAATACAACAAAACCTAAATGGGCAAGTAAATAATAAATTCCTAAATCCATTTACAGTAGGAAATCAGGAATTAAAGTAAATCAATTACAATTATAATAGGAATTCTTAGTGTGTAAGGAAAGTAAGTCAATATTCACAAGTCACGCCAACAACAAGAAGTCTTAATTAATCTTCCTGTAGACTCTGGACTTCAACCTCAAGCGTTGGATTGTGTATGATCCTTAACATTTGAAATGAAGTTCAATCTACAAAAGGGTCCTTGTCAACCTAAGGGGTTTATATTCATCATATGCGTACGAGTGACGATTTTTCTCAATTGCAAGTGGTTAGTATTCTTGCAAGAAAAATGGTGGAGAAATGGATGCATAGAATATTTAATTATGTGTATTTGTTTGTGACATTAGCCTTAACTTTACCGATTGCAATTGCTTCAACAAAGAGAGCATTTTTCACTATGAATATTGTGAAAGGTCTAATTCGCAATCAATTGGGAGATTAATGGTTGAGTGATAGCTTACTTGTTTATATTGAGAAATATATGTGTTTTGCTTGTATTGATAATGAAACTATAATGCGATGTTTTCATGATAAGAAAACTCGTCGTGGACAATTGTAATTTGTAATGTGGTTTTTTTTTTTACTAATTATGAATTATAACATTATCGTTTCATTTTTATATGGGTAAGGGTATATTTTGTATGGATATTTTTTAACCTTTTACATGTTGACCTTCGAAAAATTCATGAATCCGTCATTGAATGATGGCTTTTTTGCTTTTGTTTTTGTTTTTTTGTTTTCATCACAATTTTGGCCTCGATGAACTTAAAATAAGGAAGAAAATTTTCACACTCTCCGTTATCCATTTGCACTCAATTCTCTTATTTCTTTCTCTGCTTCAAAAATTGAATACATACAAGAAGAAAAGCAAAAAGAGGATGTTTTAAAACAATTGCTTCCTATTCTGTAGACGTCCGTGCACTAAATTACCTCTGTCTTGATGATTAAATTGTATGATCAGATTCGATTTCTGAAAGTGCAAGTCCTCAAACATTCACATGATCTTATTATGGTGGGTGCAATTAGCAATTAAAGTGAAACTTTCCTCCACTTATTTTATGGTGGGTGCAATTAGCACCACCAGTCCTCCATATAACCGTTAAGTTTGAGCCAAGAAGGGGGAGGAAGGCTCGAATGATATACTCATGGGCAACTTAGGTTATATAGCTAGTTATTATAGAGGATTCGGAGGAATTCGAACTTTGGACATCTTTCAACATTGAGACGAAAATTAATAATACATACACGTAGACAATTACACATTCATAGGCCTAAGTTTCCCAGCAAACTTAAGCGTATGAAAAAAACAATAAAAGTAAAAATATAAAAAACAGAAAAGACTTAGGAAAATATGTTTGCCTGGACTTCCCCATGTATGCCACAAAAATGTTGTTGCCTCTCTCATGTAATCTCCATGCTCCTTGGCGCAGTTTCCTTCACCTGAATTCTTAATCTGCCCTGTGCGTTCAACTTATATATACAAAAACTTGGGATATAAATTTTACTCTACTGTTCCTGTCAACCTAATCTTGTACGTACATCTGGCGGTACGAGCTGTATTATTGTCCGTCCGATAGCTACATCATCTCTCAGTTAAGCCTGTATATATTTCTGATGTGATGTGATATATACCAACCCAAGTTGAATTTGCATGCGAGAGACCCAGATAGGGGCATGGGGACCTCCATGCAGGGGACCTGCAAAATTGGGAAAAGCAGGGTAATGGCCCTTTTTGAGTGTTTTTTAGCAAGCACTTTTGCTCGTAGGTGGGTTCGTTTCTTTTTTATTATTATTTATTATTTATTTAGAATTAGCGATAGATACATTGCATTGGGGGGACGGGGGGGGGGGGGAGGCACTTATCCTAGGATTCGAAGGTGACCAAGGGGGGAAAGGAGGAGGGACCTCGCGACTAAAGTAAACTCCTTGGTCGGTTCGTTTCTTCTTTAGAAAACACAAAAAAGTAAGAGTTTGTTTGAGAGTGATTTTAGATAAGTAATTCAAATGAGAAGCACGTAGAAGATGTTTTTCCCCACAAGTAATTTTGATCATCCCAAAATTTCTCCTAAACAAGCTCTAATTCTATAACTCAAAAAGCACTTAACTATTTATGCTATAAACATCGTAAAAAATGCTTGTAGACTTACAATTACCATAAATATTTTCGAATTGTTACCGATATGAATATTTTATCTATAATTTTTTTATCGAATTAAACACCTCTATTCTAAGAGCCGTTAGAGCTTAGAAATATATAGAGATAGCAATTTGCTTAGCAATTAACAACGAAAAGTCAATACTCCTGTAGTAAAACTACTTAATATCAACAACTCTGTCACTCTGTGTGTCGTTTTTTCTCTCCACACAGCAGAGAAGCATGCAGTTTTCCTGGTTTTGTTAATTAAGTGTATTATTAACGAAACCACGATCGACCAAACCTCTAATTAAAAACATATATGCAAGCAAGTCAGCTCAAATGAAAGAACGTTAATGTCGGCATAATGCTATCTAGCTAGCTATCTGTTACGTATAAAAACAAGAAAAAGGACAGTTAGCTAAAGGGGGATGTTTGCCTTTGGGTCGCTTCGCTTGTTATTTTCCTTCATGGATATGGAAAATCCAGTACCCTTTTAAATAGGTGACTAGCTTAGCTAGCTAGCTAGTTGAGGCTCTGAAAATGAGAAATAGTTGTAGTGAGAGTACGTACTTCTGGTATCCCAGGCCAGCAACAGGAAGGTAATAATAAGCTGGCCATGCAATGTGATTTTCTCTTTTTGCTTCATCTAGGGCCCCTTGTTATGGAAATCAAAGCTTTGGGGCCGGTTGATAACTATTTTAATTTAAGTTTTTATTTTTTATTTTTTTGCGCTAGAGTATAAAGAAAAAAAGGAGGAGAATGAGAGTGGAGATGAGATTGAGAGAGAAGAGATGAGAGGGGAGGATGGGAGGGAGGAGTAACAAAAGTGTAAACAAAAACTAAAAACCGAAATCTATTTGAAATTGTTTTTACTTTTGTTACTTCTCCATCCCATCCTCCCCTCTCATCCTCTCTCTCAATCTCTTCTTCACTCTCATTTTCCTTTATACTCTAGCACAAAAAATAAAAGTTAAACACTAAAAACTAAAATTAAAATGGTTATCA
The DNA here is from genome assembly GCF_902201215.1 of Prunus dulcis. NCBI lineage: Eukaryota > Viridiplantae > Streptophyta > Magnoliopsida > Rosales > Rosaceae > Prunus > Prunus dulcis. The sequence continues at coordinate 10,734,787 of NC_047656.1, read as the reverse complement.
AATGGGCGCTTTGCTTTTTATAAAATCATATCAAAGGGTTCCCTTTTCTAGCTAAATGTTACAAAAATTTGCTATAAAATAATTTTGGTTTGTGATGTTTTTAGTAACTGTGATTTGTGAGATTTGAACTCATGACATCTACCAACAAAGTAGAGACAGAGTAATAGTCATTGACGTAAAACCATTTTAGTTTTATTTTTAAAATTAATTTTTTATAAACCAAAATTCCTCACCCAAAATCTCCTTATATTGAGGGATTTCTCAAATAATTTTATATATAGAGAGCTTCAGTTCCCTCAAATAAGCTTATTTAAGGGACACCCTTATAGAACCCACCAAGCATTTTATTTCAGTGATCTAAACCATCTATATATTACATTTACCATATTATTATCATTTAATTAATAATTTCATTTCTTAATGTTTGTATTAATCAAGAGCATTTTCTAGTATTTGAATGTTTTACTATTCTCTGCGTTTTACTTTATATATATATATATATATGAATATTACATTTATGTTAATAAATTTTATCTTTATATTTAGTATTAAATATTAAATATTTTTCCTCCAAGTCATTAGAAGTCATTTTACAAAGGGCTAAATTTGTCTTTAAAGTTTTAAAGATAAAGTGAGTAGAAAAATAGGACGGTGGGGTGGAAATAACAGTACTCTTAAAAATATATATTAATTTTAATAAACATATTATCAAAATCATAAACCAAGAGGCTAGCCTGTAGAGAACTATATAATCGGATTGGGCTCATTTTCGGTGGAAACCCGGCCCGGATCATAGCCCGATACCCATAATTAATTTCGTAGATATAAATAGTTTTTGGCGAAAAAGCAACGAACTCAGGAACCAAACTCACTCTCTGAATAAAAATGGAAGGGGAAGACGTAGAAGCAGCTGAGGAGGGGACTTGGAGCAGAGAAACCATTCCTAAGGTTCTGAAGATAGTGAGCACAAGACTGTCTCAGAGAGACCTTATCTCTCTCTTGCTAGTTAGCCCATGGCTCAATGGAACTCTCGTCTCCTACCCTTCACTTTGGCTGGTACTATTTTATTTTTTCTCAATATGAACTTTTTCTTCTTCTTCTTCTTTCAATTTGAAGATTCAGATGGGTATTTGAGTTGTATGGTTTTTATGTGACATGGGTTTTGGTTCGTCTTTCAGCTTCTCGATCTTCGTGAGATGAATAATGCTGGGAATCGCCTTATAGCTGCTCTATCATTGGTTAGATATACCACAATTTACTGTTAAAGATGCTATATTTGTTTGATACCTGGAATTTAATGATGTATGAGTAATCCTTATCTAAAAGAACTAAAATAATGATCTGTGGGTGATCTTCAATTTGAATGTATGGCAAAACAGTGGGTATTTTTGTACCTAAATCAAGTTTTGAAAGATAAAAACGGATGAGGGTTTGACTGGTATATAAAGGAGTTAAAAAAGTTCATTCTTGGATGATGTGGTAATGGTTATATTGAAATGATTGGGATGTAGAGTTTGCTTGGATTAGTATTTGAAATGCTCTTAGTGGATGATTATAGACACATTGTTATACTGATATGTTTTCATGGTGAAATGTTTCCAGCCGAGATATCGGCATGTGAAGCAGATAAACCTTGAATTTGCACAAGACATTGAAGACAAGCATCTTGAACTCATAAAGAACAAGGTAACAAGAGATTCTAGTATGATCTTGTGTCAAATTTTATATTTCAAAGAACTATAACAATATTGATTTTCTGATGTGTGAGAAAATTCAGCTGTATTAAATATTAATAATAATGCTTGTGAACATTAGAAGGAAGGTAAATATTGTAATGTTCGTTTTTCATTCCATATTAAACCGTGTCTATACTTTTAACTAATAGTAATACAAATGCCTGACAAGGTGCATTTGGGATGTTGTTGATTTTCCAGCATAAATGCGGTATAATGGATTTTAATAAGGCTGTAATGTAGGCTACTGGCACTGATATTGGTATTCCTTGTTACATAGAAAGCATAGCATGAAATTCTTATAAAAAGCCATAAAATATTGTTACCTAATATGTTGGTTGATATTTATAAGGTATGAGAAGTGAGACACGGTTAGGACCTCCCTTGGTTGAGGTTAGCTCTATGTTTGGGTTAGGATTCATGGTTTCAAATTTCCAATTATAGAATCAACTAAGCTTCTGTCCTTATCTTTTAAATTATTTGTGGTTTGTGGAGCTGAAGATTTTACAGCACAAGGCATGTTTTTGTAGCATGAGATTGTGAATAGAAAGAAGACTAATTTCTCTATCAGACCTAGATTTTCCTAACCTCTATAACTGCATGGTAGATCTTCTGTGTTATTATAATTTGACTTTTTTTCTTCTGCACTATAGAATCTAGGTGACTTAGTTAACCATAGTTCATATAAAAGCTCTATGAGTACTTGGTGAAGTATACAATACTTTTTGTAAATAGATGCTTTTGAACAACTTTTGATTGTTTAAAAGAAAATTATGCATTTCTACAGTGTCTAGATTCTCTTCAAAACCTGGAGGTTTTGAATCTTAATGGCTGCCAGAAGATCTCTGATAAGGGAATTGAAGCTATAACCAGTGCTTGCCCTAATATGAAGGTCTTTTCTATCTATTGGAATGTGAGGTGTGTAAGGTTGATTTGTATTTCAAATCATATTGCTAGTTGACGCTTTGTTCATTTTCAATGAATTTTGGAATGTCATTTGAGTTTCAGGGTTACAGATATAGGTATAGCACACCTAGTGAAGAACTGCAAACATATAGTTGATCTGAATTTCAGTGGCTGTAAGGTATCTGTCACTGGGTCCCATCCTACTTCATTGCTTTGCTTGTTGCGAACTATACATTACGAAACATACATGCATAGTATTATTTATTCCATGAAGGATTTTCTTTGAATGGAGTATTTTGATGTGGAAATCGCAGAATCTTTCAGACAAAAGCTTGCAATTAGTGGCTCAGAATTATCCAGAATTAGAGTTGTTGAACCTGACCAGGTGAGAAATATTGCTCTTTGTTACATCACCTTGAGCAAAGATCATTCTGTGAATGTTTCATCTGCTTTCATGTCACAACGTAGTTTTTTTCCAATTGTGTGGCTTCTGGGTTATGACCTGTCTAAAAATTGATCATTGACATGATATTCTCAGTTCCTCCTCTGAATACACTTTCCCTTTTACACAAAGGTCAAGTGGTGAGATGATTGTCCTGTGCAAAAAATATTACCTCCTTCTGGTGCTTACAGATTATAATATTTTCTTATTCTCAGGTGTGTTAAGTTAACAGATTCTGGATTGCAGCAGATATTGCACGGTTGCCCATGTCTCCATAGTCTTAATTTGTATGCCCTATCGAGGTACTTGATGGAGTCTCTGTATAAATCTGAACTGTGTTCTTCTTGCTGTGTTCTGATTGGCTGCATTTCCTTTGCTCAGCTTCACTGATGAAGCTTACAAGAGAATATCACTTCTTTCCCATCTTAAATTCTTGGATCTGTGTGGTGGCCAGGTAGCATTTACTAGATTTTGCTATGCTGATGTAACTCTTTAGAAGCCATTTACCAAACTGATGATAACTTGATAAGTACTTATGGTAAATCTCATTTCAGAATCTATCAGATGAAGGGCTGTCTTGTATAGCTAGATGCAAGAGCCTCCTGTCTCTCAATTTGACATGGTAACTGAAGCTTCTGAATTCCTAACATGTTTATGAAGCAAAATAGATACATTAATTACAATCTTAAAACTATCTCTACCTTCTGATAGGTGTGTACGTATCACTGATGTGGGGGTCATAGCTGTTGCTCAGGGTTGCACATCTCTTGAATTTCTCAGGTAAATCTTGGAACGAAATTTTGAAGGAACTTAATGCTTGATACTGGCCTGTGCATTCTTCACTTGAGAAATATCAAACTCTGGTCACTTATACAGTTATTATATTTGAATGTCTTTGACTATAAAAATGCCCTTAAGTTGCTGGTCTGCAAGAGTCGTCACTATTGTTGCTTTTTTTCTTCTTCTTTATTTAGTAAAAAAACATGTAGAGACCAAGAAGCATGTTCATGCTACACTGGATTGAGCTGCAACATTGATTTTGTGCAATTGATTGGAGCTTTAGTTCCTTAACTTTTTTACTAGCCCTTGCTTGTGCAGTGTGCCGTATAAGTCAATAGAAAAAATTAAACAAAGTACATTACGGAAATGTCTTGATTTATGTTCAAATCCCTGGTATCAATTTTTTTAAAACTATATATGCAACATAAACTGAAAAAGTGAACACTTCGTTTGATACTTCTTTTGAGTGAACCTACATGGTTCCCGTGCTGTTGAATGATAACCTGCAGGCATATTCAGCGATCTTACTGACTTGTGAATGACAAAATGCAGCTTATTTGGCATAGTTGGGGTGACCGATAAATGCCTGGAGTACCTTTCAAGGACCTGCTCAAACACAATTACAACTCTTGACGTGAATGGCTGTATTGGAATTAAGGTAATGATCTAGTTAGTATTTAGTAAAACTTTTAGCTACTAAAACTTGGAACAGTTTCTCTAATTGTATAGTTGTTCTCTTGTAGAAACGGAGCCGTGATGAACTGCTTCAATTATTTCCGAAGTTGCAGTGCTTCAAAGTACACAGCTAATGCATGTCATTTGGAAACTTGGGGATGAAATGGTTCAGTTTCCTTCCATTAAGGTATATCATCACGAACCACGACTTGAGTAGATAAGAAATCACAATCTATCCATTGAAGTACTTTACTTTTGTGGCATGTCAAGTTCTTCTATTCAATCTTGATTAGCCTTACCAACGAGCTTTTGGTCTAGTGGTATTTCTCTTCCTAATGTTGGAAGAGGTCTCAAGTTCAAATACCTCCTCCCCTTGATCCAAAAAAAACAAATCTTTATTGGCCTCATAACGCGTAATATTTTTGTATCTTGTTCTTAATATTTGTAATGCAAAATATTATGGTTTCTGTTGCTGTGGTACTCCACTTCTGTTTATCACGTTATAAGCTTTTAGATATCTTCGTCTCTCTGGTCTCGTGCATGATTACCATATATATGTTTTTCAGGATTATTCTTGGATTCGTGGATATTCAATCATGGACATTAGAAGTTTTGGTGTGGACATGCAGTGGATGTGGCGGCTTGACTATACTCTGATCTTCAGTCCATCTTAATTTCCAAATGTTTGGGGTCTGCATCACACTGATTGAGCTTACAGTATACAAGTATGGCGCAAGTGCAATGTTTATTTATCACACTTTGCTTGATGTTAAAATTGCTACTCTGCGTGACAAACAAAATAAACTGTCATTGTGCTATTTTTGTGGCTAGAATTTCTAGTGTCATTCTGACCAAGAAATATATTAATAGCTACACCATCTTGTTAGCGATGAACCTGCAACTATTGCCAAAGAATCGTTCTCCCCAAGGTCCTATTTGAGCCTGTAAAATTACCAACAGAAGAAAGATAAAGTAGATTTTCACTAACCCATCTCCATTCTTTTTATCTTTTGATGCCTCTCCATCCTTTATTTTCTATTATGTTTATTAGGGTTTTATATATTCAAGCCTGATGCACAAAATTTGTACCTGATATGGCAAATAATAGAATGCCATGGCCACGGTTGCAGTGATGCAACGTCATTCAGATACATCCGCAGACAGAAGGGAGGCTTATTGCAGGAATGAGATTGACTCTGATTCCAAGGCCTGGACGGATTCTTTGTACTTGTTTGCCTAAAACAAAGCCAAGCTTAAGAAAACAAACAAGTAACAACTTGCAACCAATCATGTTACACCACGCATGATTATCCTCGAAACATGCAAGTTTTTCTTGTGGAGGAGGCAGATGACAGACTCGGAAAAGCTCTAGAAACCTTTGAGAAAAGGGTTTATAAAAGAGAGAATTTGTTGAGATATTTAGTCATATATCCATTCTTAGTACAAAAAATATAAATAAACCTTACATCATTTAATTTCTATAAACAAACCCAAAAAATAACGGCTGGCTCTATTTAATTTAATTTTGATTATTAAATTACTATGATGTCCTATTGAGTGTTTTGGGTTTTTTACGAGCTTTTGGAGTTGGGCTTGTTTTAAGAAATCAATTGCAATTTTGTAATTTATAAGAAGTTAAAAGCCACTTTGTTATGTTGTAAATGAGCTTTGGGTGTATTTTTAAAGTCCATTATATAGGATATTTTTATAATTTGGTCTCATATTTGATATAATAGTGAATCTCCCAAATTTGTTTTAGTTTAATTCTTGCAAGGCTCGCATAGCGCTGCATAATAATGCATTTGTAGGATGCTGAAAGATTGGTAACTTCAAGTTGGCAGGTTTCTGGTTTATTGGTAAGGACTGCAAAATTAGGGCTGATAAATAGTTGAGGATTATTTGAACAAATTGGATGATCTCTATAATCTTCCAGATGTGGATGGCTATAATCTTTTAAATTTCGATGACCATGGTTAAATACAAGTGATATTGAGGGATGGGGAAATCAAACCGAGTACCTCACATGCAAGAGTAAATGCTCTTAACTACTTAAACTTTTTTCGTTGACAAGACCGGTAGCAGAACTCTTTGTTGACAAAGCATTTTGGAAGACGCGTTCCAATTCACTTTCCAAACCCACGATTGTAACGTAACCCATCAACCCCATGTGCATCCTGCTTCAATTGAATTGTTAAACAATGGCCCAAATTGATTACCCTCACGTTCATGGTCGACTGTACGCTCACGTTCAACAAGATTTAGAATGAAACTGTACAATACCTTTTTTTTTTCCTTAAATTTCTGATTGGTGCCACCAGCGTTCATTGACTGCCTGAGTTCAAAAATAATTCCCTCCTTTTGCTCGCTCAATAATGGAAATTCTTTTACTCTCAACATTCACTTACGAATAGAAAAAACCACAGAAAGACTAATGCAACCTCACATATGGCTACTATTATATAATTTACACTGAAATAGAAAACCAATGCAGTTCCTACTTCAAACAAGATGAGCTGTTTTAGAGAAAAGGGGAACCCTTCGGAAAAAAAAAAAATCAAAATCTTATTCCTTATCCTTTGTTCCCTTACCAAAAATTAAAATGGAAGAAAAAGGGGAAAGGGCGCTGTGAACAAGAGCTTCAAGAACTCAAGGTATAAAAAAGAAAGGGAGCAAACAATTGCAGGCCACTAACCACTTGCCTTTCAGGGATTAGAGTACAGGATTAAGACTAAGATGATATGATCAGCCGGTGAGCATCTAAGAAATTCTATTGGCAAAAACGAGATCGGCAATTGAGCAGGGCATCATAATAACTTTTCTATAAGACAAAGGTGGCATAATACAAAGCAGATCATTGCAAGGATCCCACAAGGAGATACCTGGAAAGAACTAGGGGCACGATCTACCATTCTTACAATAACTTAACTTCATCCAGCAGCTTCTCTCTCAGCCTTTTTCTTGGATGTCTCCAGACCTCTCTCCTACACGCATTGAGGTTGCCATCAACACAAGAACCACATAAGCGGAAAAAATTGTACATTTAATTTTGCATAAAAAAACACAAGTCTCTTAACAATAATGTAGGATATTTCACACTGAGAGACTCCTCTAAGTAAGCATGAGTTAATATTAGCCAGAACCAACTAAGCAGATGTCACCCCGGCATAATTGGCGATACAATCATCAATCTAACTACAGTATTCTAAGCACCACGCTCTGAACCTTTCAAGGAGGGAAAACAATCCAGAACACACCCAACTAAAGTCTCTAGAAATTCTTTATTGTAAATTAATTTAAATTGGATGCATTTCACTAGTGCATCTGATCTTTCCCCCTCATGCCAACAATTTCCCTAAATTGACTTCCATGGACTGGAGTTGAAAAGGGTCAACAAGTAATAAACAAATAGATAGCTCAAACTTTGTAATTCGTTATATCTGTGAAAAATGATTAGTAAATGATAAAAACCATGAAGCCCTTCAAACAAACTTTTCAACCAAGACCAAATGTACATATTCCATAAAATATTCATCTAGAATCAGATGGAAACAAAAAAAGATTTGAGAGCATACCAGCTAGAAGTACAATGTGTCAACGTCTAATTCTAGGCTTGCAGCGAAACTCAGCTAGAAGTGCAATGTGATCTGATGACCACTCTGGGGAAGGAAGCGCTGTGTCTTTCCTTAAGCTTTCCTCGTCCAAGAGCTCCAACAAGGACTCCACCGTTAAAGAGTCCGCTGCAACCAATACATTAAATAGCTTTATGAAGAATTGATCTATCAAAAGAGGTATAAATATGAACAACTCAAACAAATTTGTAATCTGTAAACTTACCGGTGTAAAATATGTAATCCAGGGTGCCAATAAAATCCCTAGTGCAATTTGTAAATAATGGCTCATTCGTGGTGGGGTCCATTCTCCTTCTCTGCTGCTCCATACCTAGACCAACTCCCAATCTTGCGAACGATGAATATGCACTTACCTGTGAGTTCCAATAAGGATTCAGCCACAATCAGCACAAGCCATAGAACCCAAAACCATGTATATCTTCCCCTCCCAATTAAAAAGGAAAAAAAACTGTAATAACAATTGATAAACAAGCCAGTACATTACAAAGCATGTATTACCAGTGGAAGCTGATGTATCAGCTTGCTGAGAGGGCGCAGTATATTAAGAGGGTCTACTTGTAAATCTGGATGTGATGGATCTACCTTTCCCATAGCAAGAAGTGTATGAGGAGCGCTGCAACAAAGTTCAGCAGTACCTTAAGCAAGCAACATACCGGTAATAAATTTTCAATTCAAAATAAAATCATCAGAAATAATCAACAGACCTTCCAGGAATTGAACTAAAATCCCCACACACCAGCATCGGTATATCTGCACTGGCAGCTATCTTCTCCAATCCTTTTAAGAGAGTATGAACCTGATAAGAAACATGAAAAATGCAAAATCCAATGTCATCTTGAAAATATTTAAACAAATGCACTGCACATGGAAGAACTAAGAAATATGAGTTACCTGCCAGAGTTTGACATCCTTTAGATCTTGGTGGACATTTACATGTGTATTTGCCTGTACTCCATACCACGAGAAAAACATGATTACAAAAACACCACGAAGGATGCCCGTGCATTGGCGTCAAGGCAGTTGAAAAGAAAACAAAAAGCATCTAGGAGTAATAACAATACAACATGCATCTCATACCACGCAAAGAAGTTGCCGTTTCCCAGGATTATCAGCTCCCTGATTGCTAAACTTTGCTTCCAGAACCACTATGAGCGCAACATTATCCTACAGATATTGAGATCCAGACATGAACATCATAGACCAAGATCATTTCAAAAAGATCAGGTCCAACTTATAAAATTCATAAAGAACAAACCTACCTTGACTAATCGATTTAAAGCACTTTTCTTCTGATTACTTGGAATCATGGCATCAGTCAAAGACTGAGCAGCCTTGTTGAATTCAACCTGCATTAACACAAACTCCATACTAAGAAGAACCAAATAAAACTAAAATGTATGTATACTACTCTCTCTCTCCCTCTCTTTTTCTCCAAACCTCGTATTTTTTGACATGTGAAAATCTGTCTCTACGGAAAAATGTTGCACAACCATCAATTGCCTGTGCGCCCCCAGTGAAAACCTGACGCCAAAGAATGCAAATTAATGGCAAGAAATTTTAAATCTATGACCCCATAATGAATAAGAAGTTTATTGCAGCTGTAATAAATATAAGGGATAGTAACAGACCACCTCATTTGTTTTTCTCTTGTATAGTGCTTGATAACCATGTTTGTCCAGCTCGGGGGCAAAAAATTCCTCGAAATGATCGCTTTGAACCTGAGAGAGCCATTAATCAGTTTTTACATGCATAATGCATAACTCAATACATCCAAATATCTATAAGACATTTCTGCATTCCGATTTGGCTAGACAACAAAAGTAAGATTTATAATACCTCCTGAAGACAAACAATATCTGCACGATAGCCAACAATTTCCCGCAACAAATTTTGTTTGCGGTAAGGCCAAGAAAGTGCCCACGAAGGGCAGTAACTGTATGATTCACTGGTGGCATACACATCAGACAAAATGTTGTACGAAAGCACAGTAAAAGTTCCAGAAGATGAAATACGGCCATCTGAATCCAAATGCCCCATCACATCAACTCCATTGACAGGAACCAGACGTCGTGGACTTGGAGAGGGTGCTGGAATGACACGGGAAGTTAATATGGTATTGACATGTCCCACAGGTACTTTTGATTCAGCATCGACCACAACACATTCAAACTTAAGAACATGCCCAATATCATCAGCTGTAGGCGTATACGTTTTAGAGCGTCCCACTTCAAACCATGTTTCACCACCACTCCTTTGGGTAACAGCCGCAGGATATAAAGGTGCTGAACCATTTGTCAAACTCGTGCTTGACACTGATCCAGATAGACTAGTGTTGAGTACTCCAGATCCAGAGCTATTGAAGCGCCCAAACACCTCTTCTTCCTCATTTCCATTTTCATTTACAGCACTAGCAGCACGGTCATGCAAAACACGGTGATGCTGCCATGCATCTGAGAAGCACTTGGGAGAACAATGGTAACTTTTGGTAACAGGTATTTTGGCCTTGACACAACCTAAACACTGCAATGTGGCTTGCTCGGATGGATGTATACTGCAGACTGCAACTTTTTTATCACTTTGTATACGATACCTGCAATCAAGATTGAGAATGGGCCACTGTAAATCACAGAAACCATCATTAAACCAGAAACTATAAGTAAGGGCACAACTGCAAGATCTTATCATTACGTACAGTATCAGGTGCAAATTACACCGAATAATTTTTCATTTGTTGACGGAAACCTCACCTCGTTAATTGCATAAAAAATGAAAGTGCCTTAAAATTTAAGCCCAATAAACCACTGAACTGTGCTGATTCGATCAGCTATTATCACAGCGTTCAATATCCTGTGCAAATTAAATACCCAATATTTTGCCATTAATGGGGGAATCTCCTCATTAATTGCATAGCACAAAGCTTAAAGGAATAGGTACATTTTCTTCTTCCCCTCAATGACCGAAAATTGTTAGTCTGGCTCCTGACATGACTTATTGCAAACTGCATATCTAAAAAAGGTTTAAAAGATACCCTCTAACTAGTTTGTACCGTAAAATTGTATAGTCCATGGATAAGAATTGAGGTTAAATACACATCAGACGGACAACAAAACAAGGGCTCCTTTGTAAAATAACCCATTTACGCAGGCCTATTGAAACTACCCCCTTTTCAATAAACTTAGAAAACTAACCTGTTTTGGACTTGAAATTACCACAATGAGGTCAACACGCAAGTCAAGATGTGGATCAAGATCTCGACCCCCAATCTCATCAGCCCACATCTGAAATCAATCTCAAATATGGCCCGGACTTGACATAGTCCAAAACAGGTTACTTTTTAATTTAATTTTTATTTAAGTTAGTTATCTAATGGGCCTACAAAAACTGGTTATTATTGAAGAAACCCACAAAAGAATATGGCAAGATAATAAAAAGTATGCCAAAACTCCTTCATCAGGTTTTCTCTTTTCTTTTTTCTTTTTTTTTTTTGGATCAAAGGAAGGGGGAGAGAGATGAATTCTGGTCGTAGGTGCAATCGGGGGTAAGCCCCACCAAACAGTAGGTTTTCATCACAACACGGCCGCACAATAATTATATCGGTAGCTGCACGGTAAGTGTCTATCAGTGGAGCTATGAGCCCCAACCACTCAGCCACACAATAAATTCTCGAAACATATTTTTAATACATACCATTGGAGGAGTATGCACTCCTGAACAAATGTGTAGTAGCAAAAAATGGTAGTAATGCAACCTGGATTTCCAAACAGGTATCGACACTTTGACGTTTCGCAATGTTACAGCTGTTTCAGCATTCATCGCTCTGCTACTATTTCTTATTATAACAAACTATTCTAGACTTGCAAAGCCTAACTCATCACGCAATTTGGCTCGGTTGCAATGTGTCATATGGCCACTGAATCCGTGACAAATCATTTGACTTTTATTCTAAAGTAAATGATATTATTAAGATCTTTCAATTATTGCAATTCATTGAATTGCACAATTCAAGAAATTAATGCTGTATATCTAGAGTATTCAAATTCAAGAATATAAATTAAACACTCATGAATGTAAAAAGACAAATACACAACATTGACATAGATATCTCTAGAAACCTTTTTCTTTTGTTAAAAAAAAAACCCCCTACTTAAAAAGATGTTGTGAAATCATATGAAAATCCATGAAAAGACAGAGAGCATAAAAATAAGTAAAACTACAAATATGCATCAAAGCTATATACCCAGAAGCTTTTTCCCTGTAGATGTACTTGAAGCTAAAATTTTTGCCTAAACCTGAGTAACAACAACAACCTCAAACCATCCAGAGGCCACAAACAAAGCTCAAAACCCAGAAAATCTCAGGAATAGAAGCACCCGAAAAACCAAATTCACAGCAGCAAAAAAAAAAAAAAAAAAACTAACAAAACTTAAAATTGATTGGGGAAATTGACACTTACCACTTGTACCTCAAGAAGTGGCCATCAAGAGGGGCCGACTCGGGCACATCGTCTGTTGTGACAGTCTTGTCAGGCCGGCGCAAGAGTACGTATGGCGTGAGCTCACAGCCTACAATGGGAATATCCGAAGGGAGGTGCACGCGTAGCACGCTCAGCATGCTTTTTTTTCGCTTCTCACTCTAGGCAGCAAAAATCTTCAGTCTCTTCACAGAAAGAACGTAACCCTATCCTACCCAATCGAGAAAATACACACACAACTGCAAGCCTTTGTTCGAAGAAACCACACGTGCGACGCAGGCGGATACCAGGCGGATCCGCCATTTACTTGACCCGAATACCCGCCAGCCTTTACGGACCCGAGAAGCCCAAAACCCTAAATAAATAAATAAATTCAACCCCCAAAATCGAGCGCCGCAGATCGAGAGCTTTGGATTGGGAAATTTCGGGCTTTCAGAGAGGGCAAAGAAATGAATAAAGGGTCTTCTTCTTCCTCCGCTTTTGAGAAGTGATTGAAGTGGATCGATTAGCGGAGAGGGATCGAAGATTGTAGAGAGAGAACGTGGGGGCTATTGAGAGAAAAAGAAGAGAAAAATAGAGAAGGGGGCGGGGGGATCGACAATTAGGGTTTTACAGAGGAAGTGGAAGTAATCTTTGTTGGCTCCAACTCCATTTCCTGAATTAAGAGAGACACACAGAGAGAAGAGAAAAGAGGTGGCTCTGCCTCTTTTCTTTTATACCATACGAGTCTTTCTACGACTTTGGTTTTGGCTTTGGTTTCTCTTGTTTTTATTTTTTTATATATAAATACTTTTTTGGGAGTGTTTTATTTTGTGTTTGTGTTTGGTTTCAAGTTTCCAACTTCCATGCGCTCTGTTTTTTGTAAATTCGAAAATGGCTAGAGTTTCAATTTGTTTATGGACTGACTCCTTGGATGAATTTTCTAAGTTGAGGTAAAATTATTAGAAATTTGGCAAAAAGTAATTAGAAGATATTTCATTCCTGAGTGTAGCCTATTTTCTATTTATTTATGAGACAATTACGTATATGTAACTGAGAATTGTTGATTGGTGCGAATTTCACACTAATAAGCTATTTATAGAATTGTTCACGTGCACATTGTGTTGCTCTTTAATTATTGATACTCGATATTTTGCATGAAACTAAAAGCGGAATATACATAAATAGAGGGAGCTTCGATTGCAGTATTACTTAAATAAGTTTATTTGAGACACACTCCTATAGAATCCGTTATATGCATTGTATTCCAACAGTATGACAGTCTAATTTTAAAGTCTTACTTCACAGATCATCTTTATAACAAATCACCAAAATTGAAAAATGTATAACCATTTGATTAGGTGTGTATAGTTAATAAACCATGTTTGTCTATCTATTTCATCACAATATATGTACCTTAATGGTTTACATTTGTATAATATTATTAATTAAAGATGATTACTTAATAAAGACTTGAAAGATAATAATTTGGATCATTGAAATATAATGCGGAGTGAGCCTCACAAAGTGTACCTCTCAAATAAGGAACCCCTCAATAACACAAGACTCTACATAAATATATCTATTTCTCATCACAAGATAAGATAACCACACGTGTATGACTAATAATCATCATAGTTGTTCACACGCACGTTGACAATTAATACTAGCAAACTCAATATGAGAATTGTTGATTATGTTTTAATAGAATAATATAATTAGAAATTAATGTTCTAGAATTTGTAAATTTACTTGTTTGACGAATTTAAACACGAAAATTAATGTTTATCTTCTTGTGGTAGTGATCATGTCATTATGTATGATGCTAGTGATGGGGCTATTAATGGTAAGGTAGGGGCAAGGGAAGGCTATATGTGGGGTGGTGGAAATTGGTACGGTGACGATGGCGATGTTGGTGAGGTTGGTGGTGATGATGGTCATGAAAATTTGGTGGTTGTAGAAGTGGTGATAGTGGCAGTGTATGTTTACACCATAATCAAATAGCATATCCAGCCTCAAAACGACTAGTACCGAGGCAAACACGCATTCTCCCCTGCCGAAGGAAGACACTCTTCCTAGGTGCCAGACATCTGCCGAAGCTCTCGACTGCCGAAGCTCTCTACTGTCGAACATAATCTCCAAGACACGTGTCACCACCACAGCAACTTGCACAAAGTCTCACATCGAAACTTTGTGCAATGCTCCCATTTTCACTTCCTTATAAATAGAGAACAGTACCCAAGTAAAAAAGTAACTACTTTCTCATATTTACTGTTACTCTGCCAAAGTTACGACTTATAGCTGACTTAGGCATCGGAGAGCCTTCGGCCGGCGCCACACCGGTGTCCGAAGCTTAACGACTGCTTCTCCCACTTTGTCTTCTACAGGTTCTTCTCTTACAGAAGATCCTCACCTTCTCCCCTGTTGAAGACTCACCACATCTCTCTAAATTGACCCTCTCCGAAAAAGAGCATCAACAACGTATATTGTTGTTTTATTTTTCTTAGAACTCTCACACCTTATCAGCTCCCAAACCAACCTCAAAGCCCTCCATACAAATAACACACACCTTATCAGCTCCCAAACCCAAACCCTTCACTCTAACTTTCTCCAAACCCTTTATGGCCGAGGCAGTTGCCGGAATGAACTTGCCCTTATATGTCTCCATGGACTGATGCATAGCCCCCCTAGCATGATCATCATCACTAACCTGGAATCATCGAGATCCACAATGACAAGATATTTTAGTGTCACAACAATGGTGCCAACCCCCATGGTGGAGTGTGTAGATTCAACCACGTCAAATATTTTCCGAGTAAAATTTCCGTGCACATTCTGTGAGAAATTAAGCCTAGATAAAATGTCAGCCATGAACATCGTTGTACATGCATCGATACTCAAAAATAGGTGTCGAGGGACCAGAAACAGTTCTTGAGACGACATTAAATTCTAAATTGAGTAGTACTAGGAAAAAAAGTGGCTTATTAAGAAATTTCTTATCATTTTTTCCTTTTCCGTTTTGGAATGGGGTATGAATTATTAAATATGGACATTCATTAATTTTATTTTTTTTGACACTTAACATTAAAAAAAAAAAAAGAAGATGTAGCCTCACATGACTTATCCACAACACCGTAGGACTAGATACCGTGACTAATTATTGGTGTAGTAGTATTTACCTCTCTGTGATAAATAAAAGATGACATAAAGATTTTACAAAAGGGAATTGAAAATTACAGAATGAGTTTGATATGTCAATAAAATATCAGTTCACTTTTTATGTAAACTTCTCATTTAAAATCATTCTTCGTATATATGTAACTTTGAAGATGCCTGTATCATAGATATTAAACAAAGAATGATTTTAAACTTCTCATCACGAAAATAAGGAGAATGATTTTATATTAGGTCACTCATTTATTATATTAAACTACAGGCGGCTAGTGGGGTCCTGTGCTTGAGCAATCTCGTATACCTTATAAGAGCATCTCTAAGGTCCCGTTTGGTTCATGGGAAATGAGACTTGAGAATGGGAAATCAATTACTTTCCCATGTTTGGTAAGTCCAGGCATGAGAAATCGTTGCCTAGCCCATGAGAAAGTAGGGGGGAAAGTGAAGTCATCCTCCCAACTTGAAAGTTTGGAGAAATGAACCAACCTTAAATACACATTTTTCATGACTATTTTGTCCCCATTAACAATTTAGAATTACAATATATCATTAAATGCATTCTTTTTTTATTTAATTTAATATGGGTATAATTGAAAATTTATACAAACTTTGTTTTCCATTCCTACTCAACACAAACATGGGAAAGGAAATAAAGTGCTATCTCCCGATTACTTTCTCAACATTACCAAACGTGGAAATGAATCTTCCATTTCCCATCCCTTAGGAAATGACATGAAAAATGATTTCCCCTCAAATTCATTCTGTGAACCAAACGGGGCCTAAGGGAAGAAGCAAATTAGTAGGCAAACCTTATTTGCCTTGCCACATCAGCATTTTCATGCTCCAAGGGAAAAGGCAAATGGGTAGGTAAAATATACATACTCTCCCCGATAAGGCAATATTGCCTACTTCAAAGTGAAAATGTATATTGAACCCCACTTACTTTTTATAATAAAATATCATATTCATTTTCTCACCTACTTTTTATAAAATATAATAGTAAATGTAAAAGATAAAAATAAATAATATAATAATGGTTTGCAAACTTGCATTGCCTAGTCCCTTGGAGTGACCAATTTTTTTCATGAGACAAATGGGTAGGCAACATGCCACATAGGTTGTTATAGTACAATTTTGCCTATTTCATTTGCCTCTTCCCTTGGAGATGCTCTAAGCTCAAGGTTTTGTTGAATCAATATTGCAACAAATTGCAAAGGACCCATTATAGTGTAGTGGTTTGGAGCAATTGCTCCTCTAGGTGGTTCTGGATTTGAGTCATAACATCAGTGTAGTGTGTGTGAGTTTAGTATATTATCGCCCCTCTCAATAGGAAAGATTCTCGAAAAAAAAAAAAAGTTGCAACAAATTATTTTAAAAAAAAAAATTTATTGCAACACATTACATTTCACTACCTGAGCCTATTGAGCAGAATCAATAATCACAAGAAAGAAACAGCCAACTGTTATAGTCTTAATTGAAGCAAATAAACCATTCAATTGCAGAAGCAAACAAACAGTACTCAATTGACACAACATATGTGGATTATACTTAAACTTCTAATTCATATAGCAGAAAAAAATCATGTTAATCTCCATTATTATGAGGCATCGGGTATCGGCACACGGGACACAAGTGACTGGTCTCCAGCCACTCAACAATGCAATCTTCATGGTAAAGATGAGAACAAGGCAAGCGACGAGCATGTCCACCAAAATCATCCTCACCAAAGTTCTCCATACAAATAACACAAGTACCATCCAAGCCATCAACGCTCACTTCCTCCAGGCCCTCAATGGACGACGCCGTCGCGGGAATGAACGGGAAGCCAAGACCATAAACCATTTGATAATCATTGACAAAGTGCATCCGGAAAATGACGTGCTCTATGCCCACAACAAAAATATTATCAGGCTCAATGGTGAGGTCTTGAGACTCAACAAACGCACTAAATAGTTTGTCAACAACAGATCGGTGCTCATGTTCTGGGATGTTTAGAGTGTTGAGAACCTCAGTGACCATGGGGACTGCTGTGTGCCTACCCGTATTGGATAATAGCTCGGCAGAGCTGGCACAAGGAACCCTAATGGTTGTTTCAGTGATGAGGTCGAGTGGTTCTTGGATAATTCGTACAGGGTGTTCAAAATTATCATCTTCTGCCATCGTCCAAGCGTTGTCGGTCGAGCTGTAGAGCTCGAACTTGATTGGAACTCCTTGGTTCTGGTTCTCGGACAAGTTGTTGAGGGTGGGTTCTTCGGTTGTTTTCCGGACATGGATGCAATAGTAGTCACTCTCATCGATTAGCATGCTTGAGGAATGTTGACGAATGGGGAGGACCAGTTAACAATGGAGGAGAATGAGGATACCTACAAGGTTTAGGGGTTAAATACATGAAGCTCAGTACAGAAATGAAGAGAGGGAGAGGGAGAGGTAAATTGAATTTAGGACATTTTTAGGAATAGGTTTTACTTTATTTTTTTACCGTTTAAAGTTAATGGATTCCTAATTAGCTTGGATGTAAATTATTTTTTTTGGTACAGGGGGGGTCTAAAGCCCCGCTTGGATGTAATTTTGACTAGAATCATAATATATATATATATATATATATTTGTTTTTTTACTTCAATAAAGTAAAGAAAATTTTTTCTTTTTGAAAATGAGCGATAACATTAAAACAACGAAACTACAAAAAATCTTCAACTAAAACATCGTAAATGATTGGAAGAGGATCCCTAAACAAAGAAGATGTGTTAATTAACCTTAACGAGCAATGCGATGCACCACCGCATTAGCTAAAGAAGGCTTATTCTTTAACTAAGTGGTGAGAGAGAGAGTTTAGAAAGAGCATTTCCAATCGATATAGCACGTGACATGTAATGATAAGAATTGAATGATAAAATTGTTTAAAACGAGTAGTCACATCCTTTCACTACATTAATTTGAAGGCATCAAGCTTGATGCCAAAATTGGCATCCCACTTAAAGCCATGATGCCCTTAGTTATAATTAGGATGGGGTACATGGTGGGAATACCAACATAACCAAAGAAGAAAAAAAGAATTAAAGAGGCTCATTATTTTTTATGAAAGTGAGTAAGCTCAAAATTGGCATCCAACATGGTGGGATGTCGACCTCTACTTCCGCCGTACTTTATATACGTATACATATTAGGTTTGTTCTTCTCTGTAGATTACTACTACAATCATAGATTCTTCTAGATTTTAGTTCTCTTTCTTTATTCCTTCTCCAAATAAAAGCAACACAACACTTAATTGATTGACCTTTGTAACTATTTTTGGAGTTGAGTGACATGTAACTCCGAGTATAGTTAAGAGAACAATGCGACAAAAAAACTCGGCAAAAATCTTGTTGTGTGGATTTTTATAACTTCAAACTCACACACTCTCAAATTGTGGTTACTAGACCAAATTGTGGTCCCTTTGGCAATGTTTTTATTTTATTTTTAAATTTTAAATTTTTTATTATTTTTATACACGTGATATTAGGGGAGGGGGGATACGAACACAAGACTTTAGGTACAGAGATAACTACTCTTAACCACTTAAGCTATAAGCTCTTTGGAAAATAAATAAAAAAAGTTGTGCCTTTTGTTTGTTGGTGGAAAGAAGTTGTGGATTCAGTAGCATATTAGGTTTGTTCTTTTGTAGATCATGCTTAATCCAGCGATGTAAGATATAGAGTTATTTGTGCAACTTTTGTCTGCTTTAATTTTGTTTTTTAGGGTGTTATTTTTGTTGCTTTTCTGAGCTTGGTAATTTGGATGTATGTATCCCATTTAACGTTAATTCGGTCTATTGACAATTTTGGTTGCTCAAACAAGCAGTATTGATCTATGCATGTATGAGTTAAAAATTATTTTGGAAGTACATGTAACAAGATAGATTCTTTGAACCTTACACCTCACTCATATATAATTAGGGAATACTCTGATGGGGTTCTTGCCGGCTATTTTCTTACTCTGGTTGGTAGCATTTTGTTTAATTACCAAAATAGATTAAAGAGAGAGAGGGAAGAGAGATGGGAAAGGAGAAAAATTGGTAAACATTTCCTACATTGTGGTTATTTGGTATTACCAAACCTGCCCTTGTTTCTATTTTATTTCAATAGTTATCCTTAAAAAAATTCAACTAGAAAATAAAAAAACTGCCCTTATGTTATTTTTCAGCTTCAACAACTCTGCCCGTAGAGTCTTAGGGCTTAGGCTCCGTTTGAGATTGCTTTTTTTTTTTTGCCAAAAACCTGCTTCACTTTAAAGTTAAACAGTTGAAGGTATTTGGTAAAAATAAAATATCTCGATTATTTTAGGGAGCTTTAGTTTTCACACATAAAATACTTTACTAATTTGAAAGATAGATATACAATTTTACTTAATTAATATAAAACCAAAGACAATAAAGTAACACCTACTTTTACTAAAATAACATTGAAGAGCACTACAATTACAACATGTGCCATTGTGATTTATTGTCAAATATAGAGTCAAAACGACATAACAAGACTCAAAACAGAACAAAAAACGACCCTACTCAAATTGAATCAGTTCCAAAAACCCTTTCGCGCGACCTTTCATCTTCAACTTCAGAGTGCTTCAGCCGATAGTTCCTCACTGACCACCACCAACGACGACGACGAGCAACGACGAGCAGCAACGACGAGCAGCAACGACGAGCAGCAACGACGACGAGCAGCAGCAACGACGAGTAGCAACGACGACGAGCAGCAACGACGACGAGCAGAAACCACCACCAACAACGACAACCCCTGACGACTATCGAAGCGATTTTCACTCTCTTGGGAAAAAAACAGTAAGAAAATGACCCTCTAACACAGATTTGTCTTCGATTTTAGGGATTACACATTTTTGCATGTTGTTCTTTATGCAATGCAGTTTTTTGGAAAAATGGATGAATCGTTGGATTCAAAACTACTCTTCTTTTAGGTTTTGCTTCGTTTATAGGGATTAACCATTCAAAATCGTTGGATTCAAAATTTCTGGTTGTTTGTAGCAGATTTTTAACCAGAAACTGCAATGCAGTTTCTGGTTCCATAATTCACTTTCAGAGTGCTTTTTGCTAGGGTTTATGGGAATGTTATAACTGATCATGAAGTCAAACGTGTTTTGATATTCAGTACTGTATTTGCATTTTGATTTCTGGTTGTTTGTAGCAGATTAT
>NC_047656.1:10712707-10713801 GCF_902201215.1 Prunus dulcis | reverse complement strand
TTTACTAATTTGAAAGATAGATATACAATTTTACTTAATTAATATAAAACCAAAGACAATAAAGTAACACCTACTTTTACTAAAATAACATTGAAGAGCACTACAATTACAACATGTGCCATTGTGATTTATTGTCAAATATAGAGTCAAAACGACATAACAAGACTCAAAAGAGAACAAAAAACGGCACTACTCAAATTGAATCAGTTCCAAAAACCCTTTCGCGCGACCTTTCATCTTCAACTTCAGAGTGCTTCAGCCGATAGTTCCTCACTGACCACCACCAACGACGACGACGAGCAACGACGAGCAGCAACGACGAGCAGCAACGATGAGCAGCAACGACGAGTAGCAACGACGACGAGCAGCAACGACGACGAGCAGAAACCACCACCAACAACGACAACCACTGACGACTATCGAAGCGATTTTCACTCTCTTGGGAAAAAAACAGTAAGAAAATGACCCTCTAACACAAATTTGTCTTCGATTTTAGGGATTACACATTTTTGCATGTTGTTCTTTATGCAATGCAGTTTTTGGAAAAATGGATGAATCGTTGGATTCAAAACTACTCTTCGTTTAGGTTTTGCTTCGTTTATAGGGATTAACCATTCAAAATCGTTGGATTCAAAATTTCTTGTTGTTTGTAGCAGATTTTGAACCAGAAACTGCAATGCAGTTTCTGGTTCCATAATTCACTTTCAGAGTGCTTTTTGCTAGGGTTTATGGGAATGTTATAACTGATCATGAAGTCAAACGTGTTTTGATATTCAGTATTGTCTTTGCATTTTGATTTCTGGTTGTTTGTAGCAGATTTTGAACCAGAAACTGCAATGCAGTTTCTGGTTCCATAATTCAATTTCAGAGAGCTTTTTGCTAGGGTTTATGGGAATATTATAACTGCTCGTGAAGTCAAACGTGTTTTGATATTCAGTACTTTCTTTGCATTTTGATTTCTGGTTGTTTGTAGCAAATTTTGAACCAGAAACTGCATTGCAGTTTCTGGTTCCATAATTCAATTTCAGAGAGCATTTTGCTAGGGTTTATGGGAATATTATAACTGCTCGTGAAGTCAAACGTGTTTTGATATT
>NC_047656.1:10694220-10711504 GCF_902201215.1 Prunus dulcis | reverse complement strand
ATGAATCCTTGACCACAAAAGCAATAGAAAAAGCAAAGAAGGGAGGAGAAGCCTCTATAGGAGCTGTTTCGGGTTGCACTATCCTAATATTGGTAAGTAAACAGTGGCTTATGCAATGCATTTTGAGTTTTAGGCAATGCAGTTTCCATTTAGTGCAATGCAGTTTCCATTTACTTAGATCGTTGGGACATAGAAAAGAAGAAAGGTGCATTGACATTGCTCGAAACTTTGTAAGTGGAATGAAACTGTCTTAATTTCTCAGCACAAACACAAACAGAAATTGCATTGCAGTTTCTGTATTATACATACTGCCTAATTTCAGACCAAAACTATAATATGCAATGCACTGATTACCATTTCTTTTTCTCATTTTTTCTTCTTCTTTAAACAGGTTAATATTGTTGAAGGGTGGCTAGAATATATAAGACCTCAAGCACGAGTGTTCATAGAAACTAAAAAAAAACCAACAATTGTGAAGCAAAAGGACGGGCCCCCAACACTTGTACAAAAAGATTTGACTCTAACTGAAGAACTCACTCTCAAATGGATTATGCAAAATCCATTGCAGTTTCCATTTGAGGATGACATGGAATGTGCTCAACAAACTGTATCTTCGTAAGAATTGTGTCTACTCAACTATTCATTACAGTTTGAAATCATTCAAAAGCAAAAAAAAACTAATCTCGTATTTCATTTGCAGATTGGATTGCGGCATGTTCGTCATGTTCTATATGGATAAAATAGCACAAGGACAGCCCATTCCAAAAAGCGTGGACAAGAAATTCATGAATGAATATCGAGCACAATATGTCACAAAACTCCTACACCACAAAAACTGTGTAATTAATCTTCTCTAGTGATTTGCCTTTCGTTAACTCAAGGCAATATGTATCTTAATTCTTGTGGATGTTTGTAAATATTTCTAGTTATGGTATATGAGAACATATTTCCTATACATATAAACTGTAATATAATCTTGGAACAGGATGCAACAAAACGAAAAGGAAACAAACAAACTGCACTGAATTTGCTGGTCAAAAATACTGCAACAAATTAAAACTGCAGTGCAGTTTATCTATATAAATAAAAATAAAAAATCAGCTCAAAAAATGTGAAAAGAACCCAAAAGCGAAAGCCATAATCAAAGTACTAAAACTTTGTTCAAAACACATTTAAGTAGGTCAGCATTGAAATGTAGTTTCTGCTCATAATCTGCAACAAATAAACAGAAACTGCAATGCAGTTTCTGCAACAAAATCTGCTCAAAATCTGAAAACAAGCATTCAATGGCAGTCGAAAACGAATATCCACTCATTAAACAATTGTATAATTTTCATAATCTGCAACAAATAAACAGAAACTGCACTGCAGTTTCTGCAACAAAATTTGAAATAAACAAAAACTGCAATGCAGTTTCTGCAACAAAATCTGCTCAAAATCTGAAAACAAGCATTGAATGGCAGTCGAAAACGAATATCCACTCATTAAACAATTGTATAATTTTCATTAACTTCAAAAAAGAATCACAATATCCAATTAGAAGATGTGTAGCCAATTACAAGCAACTAAAACTGCAATACAGTTTTTGCAAAAAGTGCAACGCAGAACCTGACTATACATTCGCTAAACCATATCTAAAATAAAAAATTGTCAAATGAGAAGGAGTGTTCATATAATAGCCTTGCAAGTCTTCCTATTGTGCCCAACAACACTTCACCGACTGCATTTCAATGGCCTTTTAAATTCACCAAAAACTTTGATCCTCTTTGTTGGTGGTCTTCCGGCTGGCCTCTTTGTAATTGGCGGAAGCACAACTCCAGCTGCAGAACCATTGCTGCCCAATCCTTTCCCAATATCTGGAATAGGAAAAATAGGACTCTCATAGGCTTTTTGAAAGAAGTCGGTTTTGTAGTAACACTCCACGTAATCATAAACTGAATCTCTCTTTGCTAGGATTGCAGCCACCGCATGTGTGCAAGGAAAACCGTCAATTTGCCAAAGACGGCAAGAACAAGTCCTTTGCTCGAGATCAACCATCACAGAATAATCAGCAAATACTTCAAAAACAGTGCAATTAGAACGACGAACTGCCCAAGTCCTACCGGCCTCCGCATTTTCACCAGAGTCTAGTTTCCATCTCCGGACACAAAACTGTTGTCCACTTCTCCGCTTCAAATCGTCGTTGAGAATTCAATACCATCAATTTCTGTCGAATCCCTTCTATCAAAGGTAGCACCGGCAAATCTCGAAACACACCAACCCAATTATTAAAGGACTCCGCTAAACTGTTTGCCATCTCCCCATAACGCATTCCTTTGAAAAATGCGTTGGCATAGTGATCTCTAGACAAATCAGATATAAATGCCTTCACTTTCGAACTCCCAACAATCACCAACTCCTCCATTGCTACCTTAAACTCTTCCTCCGTAACAGCATATGCGCATCTACTAAATAAATTGATAACACGGTCTTGGAGCAGTTTCTCATAACCTGACTTTGGGTACTTTGATATCAAATTCTGTTTGAGGTGATAATAACAGTAAGAATGAGGCCATCCGGGAAACACAAACCCCATTGCATTTAACAAACCTTGATTGCGGTCCGAGAAAAAGGTCACCACTCTCCCCATCGGTAGCAATATAGAAGCCAAATGTTGAAGAAACCAAGTCCAATTCTCCTCTGTCTCAGAATCAACAACTCCAAAAGCTAGAGGATAAAACCCTGCAAAACAAAACCAAAAGCACAAGTATAAGCAAAAAAGGGAAACTGCAGTGCAGTTTATGAAAACAAATCTGCTCAAATTTGAAAGGAAACCAAAAGCCAAATCCATGATCCAAGTACTAAAACTAAGTTTAAAACACATTTAAGTTCATGAGCAGTTACAACATTCCCACAGACATGCAAAAAATATTAATAAAATCGAATTATGAAACAAGAAACTGCAATGCAGTTTCTGCTAAAAATTGCAACAAATGAAAATCTGCAATACATTACAGTAACCATACCTTGATTTCCATTCTTTCCCGAAGCACAGAGAAGCTGCCCCTTGTACTTGCTCTTCAAAAACGTAGCATCAATGAACAACAAGGGTATGCAATATTGAAATCCAGCAATGCAACCGCCAAAAGACACAAAAAACCGTCGAAAGCGATTAATTCCAGCTTCACAATCAAGAGTGCAGAGAGAACCAGTGTTAGTTTCCTTTACGGCGTCCGCATACCACACTAACTCGTTGAAGGACTTCGACTCATCACCGTGAACGTCCAATTTAGCTAACTCTTTGCCAAACCATGCGTGGTAGTATGAAATGTCTATACCATAATAATCTTTGAACTCGTGTATAATCTCAACTGGCTTCAGCTCTGGTTTTGCACGAATTCTGTCCACAATGAGGGAGGACACCACACGAGACCTCATCATCTTACTCTTTGATTCCCGTATCCGACCCGCACATGTATGAACATTATTTAACGTCCGAATTACAAAACTGCAGTAGCTTCACAACGAGAAGCATAAACACGCCAGCTGCAACCCTCCAATTTCTTATTCGAACAAACAGCAACCACCCGCTTCTTGTCATTGCCGGCATATAAAAAATTAAATCCTACTTCAAGAGCGTACTTGCACAATTTCAACCGGAACTCCTCTGCACCACCGTCAAACTTCTGCCCCACATGATGTATGTATGTCTCCCACTCATTTGACAACAAAGGCTTAGCACTTGCTCTCTTCGACCTGCCCAAAAACTCGTTTCTGTCTTCGACAGTACTAGAACACGACGACTCGCCCTTTTCACATGCTATCAACTCCTTATTTACACAAAAATCACCACTATATTCACTGATCCCGCATAAATCCTTCACTAAAATATCAACAGTCTTCTCATTTGATATCAACAAAAATGTCCTCATCAAGTCCAAATCGCTATCCGTTTCTAGAAAACAACTCGGATAACTGGGCACCGAATACCGTAATGTGAAACAACCCAACTGCAAACCCCTAAACCTCAGACACAAAGTCTTCAAAATATCAACCATGGATGACTCTGATGAAACTGAAAACATGATGGTTTCCGACTTATATGTGCACTTGGCAATGACACACACCTCCATTAGCCTTGAAAATGCAAACAAAACAACAAACAAAAACAGAATATCAAAACATGTTTGACTTCATGAGCAGTTATAACATTCCCATAAACCTTAGCAAAAAGCACTCTGAAATTGAATTATGGAACCAGAAACTGCAATGCAGTTTCTGGTTCAAAATTTGCTACAAACAACCAGAAATCAAAATGCAAATACAGTACTGAATATCAAAACACGTTTGACTTCATGAGCAGTTATAACATTCCCATAAGCCCTAGCAAAAAGCACTCTGAAATTGAATTATGGAACCAGAAACTGCATTGCAGTTTCTGGTTCAAAATCTGCTACAAACAACCAGAAATCAAAATGCAAAGACAAGTACTGAATATCAAAACACGTTTGACTTCATGATCAGTTATAACATTCCCATAAACCCTAGCAAAAAGCACTCTGAAAGTGAATTATGGAACCAGAAACTGCAATGCAGTTTCTGGTTCAAAATCTGCTACAAACAACCAGAAATTTTGAATCCAACGATTTTGAATGGTTAATCCCTATAAACGAAGCAAAACCTAAACGAAGAGTAGTTTTGAATCCAACGATTCATCCATTTTTCCAAAAAACTGCATTGCATAAAGAACAACATGCAAAAATGTGTAATCCCTAAAATCGAAGACAAATCTGTGTTAGAGGGTCATTTTCTTACTGTTTTTTTCCCAAGAGAGTGAAAATCGCTTCGATAGTCGTCAGTGGTTGTCGTTGTTGGTGGTGGTTTCTGCTCGTCGTCGTTGCTCGTCGTCGTTGCTGCTCGCCGTTGCTGCTCGTCGTTGCTCGTCGTCGTCGTTGGTGGTGGTCAGTGAGCTCGAAGACGAAATTTGCCTGCCAAACGACGAAATCTGCTGCCAAACAACTGAGCTCGAAGACGAAACAGAGAAGAACACGAAGCTGCTGCCAAACGAACGAGAACGAAAACGAAACAGAGAAGTCGCGCCTTGTTTAAACACAAAGGGGCAAAAGCGTCAGTTACTGTATAGGTTTACAAATGGGCCAACGAATCTGGGCTCTCTTTGGGCTAACCCAAATTAGTAAATTTTTTTTAGGTATTAAAACTAAAACTAAAATATCCAATATCTTACAAACTAATTAATAAACTTAATTATGTCTAAAACCTAATTTTTCTATTATTTTAAAGGTAGTGGCCTTTTGATAGCAGCTTTTAAAAGCAGGCTATGGGTTGCTTTTCAAAGCTGCTTTCAAAAGAAGCAAAGATGAACCTTTAATGAATTTTTTTAATTCCCAAAATACCATAATTCATTTAAAAAAATGACACCACCTCCACTTCCACATCCTTCTCCTCCTCATCCTTCGCCACTACCTCCACAACCACCACCTCCACCACCACCTCCACCACCACCTCATCCACCTCTACCTCCACCTCCACCTCCACCACCACCACCAACACTACCACCACAACCACCTCCTCCTCCAAAACCTCCACATCCACCACCACCTCCACAACCACCACCATGTTGCCACTACCACCACCACCACCACCTCCACCTCCACAACCGCCATCCCCACCACCGCCACTACCACAACCACCAACTCCACTGTCATCACCAGCACCACCACCACCACCACATGATTAGTACATAACACTTTTAATATCATGTCTATTTTAGTCATTATTCATAGTTACAACAATTTTATATTAAAATTGACCAAACAGTTTTGACACTGCTTTTTGTACTAATAGCACTTTAAAAATATTGTTTACCAAACATAGAGCTGCTTTACTTTACAGCTAATTATTTTCAAAACACAGCATAAGCAACTTTTTTTTAAAAGTGACAGCAATCCCGAACTGGGACTTAATCAACTTAGCCTTAATGCCCTCATAATAAGGCATAATTTTTAATTGGGCCTCAATGTTTTTTATGAGGAAAAGGAAATTACCAGAGAAATCCTCTCGGGCACAGAGGCCCCAAAAAATCAAAATAAAATGAGTTTGCAACATATAAAGGAACCCCATTTTCCCACAGACGGGAAGGATTGAAAGCATGACTTAAACTAGCCACAGAATCCGCCGTGAAATTGACTTCCTTATAAATATGCCAAAATTGAACTTCATCACAGAAGGAGCAAAGAGCCTTCATATCCTAAATTGGGCATGAGTTTTCAAAGCGGATTGGTGGATTACTGGGTATTATTATTATTATTATTTAAAATTAAACCAAATACCCTTTTTAGCTTCCGTGATTTGTACGAAATATGTACAAATTGAAAATATTATGCAACTAATTTGATCATGGCATATCAAGTATCAATTATATGGGCCTAATTCTTGACAAATTTTCACACATCCCATAATCACTGATTAAATCAATCAAGATGCATATGTCTGATTTAAACAAAACCTGATTTAGAATTTCAATGAATGATTGCAAAATTTATGAAGCTCCTTGACAGATTTTTGCATCCTGCAATCACTTCAAATTCCCACAAATCAAGAGTCAGTGATTTAGTTGCTTTTATCATTCTCTTTTACCCCCCCTATAAATTTCACTCCTTGAGCCCCTCACTCAATATCTCTAGATCTCTCTTCTCTCGGCTCCCTCAAGAAAGAGACTAGAGATAAAAAAAGAAAAGAAAATATGGGATTCGCTCAAGCAAAAGGTCTAGTGCTTATGCAGCTCTCAGTGCTTCTACTGAGCTGCTTCATTGTGCTTGGTAAAGAAATTGAGTCTTTGGCACCCAATTCTCATGCACCAAGCCATGCACCAGTTCATCCTCCAAGCCATGCACCGGCTTACTCACCAAGTCACCACCATCACCACCACTACCACCACCACCACCACGGCCAGCCTCCCAGCCACGCACCAGTTCACCCTCATAGCCATTCACCGGTTCATCCACCAAGCCATTCACCGGTTCATCCTCCAAGCCATGCACCGGCTCAGTCACCAACTCACCACCACCATCACCATGGTCATCCTCCCAGCCAAGCTCCGGTTCACCCACCAAGCCAATCACCGGTTCACCCTCCTAGCCATTCACCGGTTCACCCTCCAAGCCATGCACCGGCTCACTCACCAAGTCACCACCACCACAGTCACCCTCCCAGCCACGCACCGGTTCACCCCCCTAGCCACACCCCGGTTCAACCCCCTAGCCACCCTCCCACTCACCATTCACCATCCCCCAGTCCAAGCCACCCCCCGGTTCACCCTCCACAATTCCCACCAAAGAGCTTTGTAGCGGTTCAAGGCGTTGTCTATTGCAAATCCTGCAAGTACTCTAAGGTTGATACCCTCTTGGGTGCCTCACCACTTCAAGGTTAGTCATCCAAATTTATTCGTCTACCTTTTAGATTTATAAACTTCTACAAATTAACAAATTTAAACCCAATTGCAGGGGCTACTGTGAAGCTGCAGTGCAACGACACTAAGAAGCCACTAGTGGTTAAAGCCAAGACAGACAAGAAGGGTTACTTCTTCATCACGGCACCCAAGCACATAACCTCCCATGGGGCCCACAAGTGCAAGGTCTCGCTTGTCTCTTCACCATCTGCCTCGTGCTCTAAGCCGTCTGATTTCCAGGGTGGTCTAAGGGGTGCCATCTTGAAGCCAGGGAAGCCATTTGTCTCCGGAAAACTCCCATTCTTCCTCTACTCTGTTGGCCCATTTGCCTTCGAGCCTAAATGCCATCATTAATTTATTTGCAGTTGTCTCTGTGGAACTGGTTTTCCTCTAGGGTAATAATGTGCTATTGCCAACAGAATGTCCTGGATGTTTGTTTTATAATAATAATAATGAATTAATAAACTTCAGGAATTACAGCTTCTATTATTTGCTTTGTTATATATTACTTTTATTCTGCTAGCATTTTGAATGAATACCAATTGCTCGACCTTGTTGCACTACTATCATTAAGCTTAAAAAAAATAAATAAAAGACTACCAATAACATGGGTTTGGACTTGGCTTAATTAAGCCCTTGATTTCAAGTGGACCAAAATTAGTCCAGGTCTTAATTAAGCCCTTGTTTTGTTAAAGACATGATTGGTGCTAAATAGCCCAATCCTGTCCTAATCCTGTTTAACAAACAAGGCCTAAAATTTTGGCCATAACCATTCGCTTTATTTAAAATTCATGATGATTTTGCAGTTGCTTTGAATCACCAAAAACGTGCCTCAAGCTTATGCACAAAATAGATGCCAAGAACAGTTATACTTGTTGACGTGAATCTCATAATTAATCAAGGAGATTTATTTCCTTGATTAATTAAGGAATTTACTTTCTTATTTTTTATATAAGTGATAAATTATTGTACAATTAAAAGATACTTTCATAATTCTTTACTATATCTAATTCCTTGTAAAACCTTCCTATGTAAACTCCTATATATACCTCATTATGGAGAAGAATAAATAACAACCCAAAGTATTCAAACCATATTAAAAAATAAAAATAAAAAGGACTCACCTAAAGCCCGCCCACGTATAAAAATAGTATAGCTATTTTTAAAAAAAATTTTAAAAAAAATCAAGTATAGTCGTGCGGTTATACTATTTTTTTTCTTTCAAAAAGACCCACCTAGCGCCTAAATAGATAAATAAAATAAGCAAGAGGAACAAGATAAATCTTGTAAAATTCAACAATGCGGCTCAGCTTAATGAGCTTTACCTGAATGAATCACCAGCAAAGGATCGTTTTGCACCATCAGCATCTTCTTTCCTATTTATTGGTAGGACAAAAGGTTCACGATGAGCAAGGGCAGCTGCAATTGTTAATGCAGGATTCAGGCATTGAAAGATAGAACCCATTAGAAGCATCTTCCCAATGTTTGGATCCAATGGTAGTGTGCAAAGATGGCGACCTGTCATGTTAGATTTTTCAGTCAACTACCAGAGCTGATATTCAGTAGAGACTTGCATAACTGATACATATCGAGCGGAGTAAGCCCCTCTATGTCATCTAAAGCTCCAATAGTTTTGAGAAGTTCGATTGCATGCATTTTGAACAGCAAGAGGATCTGGTGGCTGAAGTGCCTTAGCCAAAAAAGACCCAACAGCTCCAAGCTGCAAACTTTTGATGTGGAGGCACAGCTCTTGCAAAGGTGTTCGGAGAATTTCAGGTAACTGATATTGGAGCATTGTATCATGGATCATTTTTGGATATGAACAAACTCCAGGCTGCACACGGCCAGCACGCCCTCGCCTCTGGAATCATCACCAAAGCAATAAAATTTAATAAAATGTTTATTTTGACAAACCATAAATGGGAATGAAAGCCTTATACATTCATTGATTATAAGTCTATGTTATTCAATATAAGCAGGTAGATTTCAATGGGAATGAAAATGATATTTAGAATGATAGGGACTGCTGGATTGCCTCAAATAATTCAGTTAAAGGATCCTTCTTGGAATTGCTGTCTCCTTCTTCTCCTGGAATTTCCCCCTTCCAAGTTGTCAATATAACGAGTTTTCTCTAGAATGTCTTCTAGAATTTATTCTCGTTCATGCAAAATTGTTAGTAAAAAGTCCTCGTTCATGCCTCTTTCATGGATTTCATCCACTAGCAAGTGGCTCACGCCAGTTAGCATGGGTCTTGAACCTGTAGGTCAACATCAAACATAAGAAACATAATAGATGTTCAGATAGTGTAGCTTACAAGTATTAGTATGATTCCCTGTGCATTACCATAATGATGAAGCTTTTAGGTAAAACTAGTACATAAAATTTGGTGCCTTTGGAGTACAAGCATGGCATGAAAAACAAAATGTTTTTGTGATGGTATTTTTACTATCAAATGTTTCTAACATTCAGTGTACAATTCTCAACCAAGTGTCGAAAACATATCAGAAAAATTGTATTACCAGCTGTCGAAGTAATACTCCAGTGGTGCAAAATTCACGGTTTTTTTGAGCAAAACGTTTTGATTCCAGGCGGATCTGATAACCAACAGTTTCACCAAGATTCTCTTCCCTATCAGAGGATATACGAGCAGCAACAGACACAGTAGAAATACGACGAGTTTGTGTGCATATTATGTTGCAGTCAGCACCATGTAGACGTGAAATCTCATCTTCTAGAATAAATTGAGGTAAGTGTTGTTTGAAAAGTGAAGCAATTACCAAGAAAACGTAGTATAGCCCCACGACTATACTATTTAATACAAAAAAATAATAATAAAAAAGGACCCTCCTAGTTGTATTAGTTTGTACCTTATAGATCTTAATTTGCAACATATCCAAAGTAGATATTAATCTTCCACTATCTGATATTTTAATATAATTTTTATAACATATGTTATCTTATTCAAAAATATGTGAGAATTAATTGTATAATATGTGAATTTTTTGTGTCTTACTGGAAATTTTGTAAAAAATACGTGCATGAAACATTAGAAATATGTACGTACATGTACAATACGACTATTGTATGTTTGCTTTTTAAAGAAAACGCGAGACGTGTAAAGCACACAAATGCATTGTTGAAAAATAAGCACCTATATATATCTCTGTGTGTGTGTGTCTGTGTGTGTGTATATAAGAAATTTGGTCACTATGCTAATGAATGCAAAGGAAAAGACACCATAAAGCAATTCAAAATTTCAGAAGAAGACAAAGCCCAGTTAATCAAAGCTTTAGAATTAAGGAATTCTGAGTTTAGTGAAAATGACATCTCAATAACAAGCTCAGAAAACTATAGCTCCTCAAACTCTTAGTCAAGTTCTCCACCAATCCAGTTTGGATGTAATGATAAATGTTGTAATGTTTTAACCAAGTCAATAAGTGTGCTCACGAAACAGGAAGAACAAGAAGAGTTATTAATAGATCTAATTAGTAAGGTTGACAATCCAGAGTTAAAACCTGAATATTTAAAAAAATTACGAAAAGTTATAGGACAAGAAGATGCAAGTCAAAGTCATTTCCCCAAAATAAGCTTAAAGACAACTTTAGAAAGATTTAATAGAAAGAAAGAAGTTACTTTACAAGATTTGCAAATGGAAATAAAAACAGTCAAAAAAGAGATAATAGAGTTCAGACATATGAGTCACAAATTACAAAATGAAAACTTCGAAATTAAACAGGATATATATATATATATATTTATAGAGACACACACACACATATACATATATATGTAAAATACTATAGCCGCTCATCTATACTATATATTGATAAAGACAAATAAAAAAAAAAAAACCAGTAATGCTGCCTGGCTATACTCTTTTATTAAAAAAAAAAAAAAGAAGGAAAAAATAGTGTATAGCCGCATGGCTATATTTTTTTAAAATTTTTAAAAACCGAATATAGCTGAACGGCTATACTGTTTTTTAATATAAAAAGGAGGACCCCCACCCATTAGGCGCCACGTGTCAACACATGTCTTTTTACCAACAAAATTAAAAACATGGAGTATAGCCGTTCGGCTGTACCCCTTTTTTCCTTTTTTTAATAAAGGAGAACCTCTATTGATTAAGGCCACATGTCAAAAATACGTATAGCAGGCCGGCTTTATTATTTTTTAATTAAAAAAGAGGATCCCCAATTCATTAACGGCCACGTGTCAACAGATGTTGTTTAAAAAAAATTAAAAACATGGAGTATAGCTGCCCGACTGTACTCCTTTTTTTTTAAATATTTTTTTAAAAAAAATAAAGAAGAACCTCTATCGATTAAAGCCACATGGAGTATGTTTTCTATTTTTTATTAAAAAATTATAGTATAGCCACACCGCTACACTATGTAATACTGTGGGGGTCTTTTTCTTCCAGCAGCTGCAAATGGGCTGGGCTGCCGTAAAGCGGAAATTACTGGAATTGCCCCCTGTGCCTGAGTTCAAAAATTAAGCCCCAAAAGCACTTCGAAAGGGCAGTAAAGCCTTAGGAAGTGTTCTGGTTACCTTCACCAACGAAAATGAGGGCTGCTTACAGGTGATTTATGCTTGCTTACAGATAAAGTTTTAGCTTAGCATGAGGAGATTGTGGCATGGGAGCAAGGTCAGCATGAGTTGAGCACCAGAGAGGAGAATAAGGCTTCCTAGGGAGAAATGGGAGTGCTTAAGATGAGGGAGACAAGGTTTGCAGGATGATCTTGGCTAAAAGGGGCTAAAGGAAGGGCATTACTTCTTCCGGCAGCTTGACAGACTTTGAAAATAGTCTGTTAACAGAGAAGAACGAAGAAGAAGAGTGAATAGGGCTACTGGATTTTTGCTAGTAAGAGAGGAAGCTTGCTCTCTCAGCCTGGGTTGGTTTTTGCTAGGTGGAGGGGACCTTCTTTTATAGCTGCGGGAAACCCCCATTCCCCAAGAAACCCTAATGGTTTCTTCCCCAACTTAGCAAGGTTTCCTTCCCCTTTTCCTTTCTTATCTTGACTTTTTCCTATTTTGGTAAGACTTCCCAGATCTATTTGCACAAAATTAGGAATTTTGGAGCTCAAGGCCCCCTTTTCCGCAGCTGTCTCAGTGGATAACTTCTACTTTCAGCCATCTTTTTTTCCTTGTTTTCTTCATTTTTCCAAAGCTAGATCTGATAGGAAGGAGTTGGGGTGTGTATGTTGGTTTGAAGAGTGCCTCTCTTCCTGGCAGCTTGCATGTTAACATCCCTTGGTTTCTCTGATATTTTGTTTTTGGAACTTGATCCCTTCCCATGTGTTGTCACTTCCCAGCAGCTCTGTTCAATAATATGTGAGAATTATTTGTATAATATGTGAATTTTTTGTGTCTTACTGGAAATTTTGCAAAAAATACATGCATGAAACATTAGAAATACGTACGTACATGTGCAATACAACTATTGTATGTTTGATTTTTAAAGAAAACGCGACACGTGTATAGAACACGAATGTATTGTTGAAAAATACATACCTATACACACACAAACACATACGCACACACATATATATAAGCATACATATGTAAAAGACTATCGCTAATCGTCTATACTATTTATTAATAAAGATAATTTTTAAAAAAAAAAAACAGTAACGCTGACCGCTATACTATTTTTATAAAAAAATTGAAAAAAATCGAGTACTGCCGCACGACTATACTATTCCCTATAAAACTGAGCAGCCCCAAATAGTATAGCGTGCGGCTATACATTTTTAAAATTTTAAAAACCTGAGTATAGTCATATGCCGATACTATTTTTTAATATAAAAAAGAGGACCCTCACCCATTAGGTGCCACGTGTCAACACGTCTTTTTTACTACAAAATGAAAAACATGGAGTATAGCCGCGCGGTGGTACTCCTTTTTTTTATTTTTTTTATTTTTATTTTTTTATTTTTTATTTTTTAATAAAGGAGAACCTCTATCGATTAAAACCACGTGTAAAAAATAAGTATAACCGCCCCGCTATAATATTTTTATTATATCCCCCATTCATTAGCCGCCACGTGTCAACACAAGTCTTTTTTTTTAAAAAAAAAACATGGAGTATAGCCGCCCGACTGTAAACCTTTTTACCTTTTTTATTAAATAGAGAAGAACCTCTATCAATTAAAGCCATGTGTCAAAAAATAAGTATAGGCAACTGGCTATACTATTTTTAAATTAAAAAATCGTAGTATAGCCGCACGGGTGATATTATTTAATACCAAAAATAATAATAAAAAAGGACTGTAGCCGCTCGTCTATACTATTTATTAATAAAGACAATTTAAGAAATGTATAGCCGTGCGGTGTAACTTTTTTTTTTTGAAAAAAAAAATTTGTCTTTAATAAATAGTATAGACAAGCGGCTATAGGTTTTTACATGTATATTTTTTAATAATACATTCATGTTCTATACACGTCTCACGTTTTTTTAAAAAGCAAACGTACAATAGTCGTATTGTACATGTACATACGTATTTCTAATGGTTCATACACGTATTTTTTACAAAATTTTCAGTAAGACACACAAAATTCCCGTATTATACAAATAATTCTCACATATTATTGAATAAGAATAACATATGTTATAAAAAAAAATATTGAAATATTATATAGTTGAACATTAATATCTACTTTGGATATGTTGAAACTAGTAAATTAATATTTATAAAGTACAAACTAATGCAAATAGGAGGGTCCTTTTCTCTTTTTTATTTTATTAAATAGTATAGCCGTGTGGCTATACTGTTTTTTTTATACAAGTGGCGCTTAATCGCTCTAGGGTCTTCTTTTTAAAATAAAAAAAGGGCTATACTTCGTGTTTTTAATATTGTTGTTTAAAAATAGACTTCTGTTGACACGTGACGCCTAATCGATGAGGGTCCACTATTTTTATATTAAAAAATAATATAGCCGCTAGGCTATACTCAGTTTAAACCAAAAAAAAAAAAAAAAGAAGGTATAGCCGGACTGCGATACTATTTTACACGTGGGCGCATTTGCGCTGTTCAGAGTATAGCCGTGGGGATATACTAGATTTGAGAGTATGTGAGAATTATTGGTATCGTACGTGAATTTTTTGTGTCTTACTGAAAATTTTGTAAAAAATACGTGTATGAAACATTAGAAATACGTACATACAATACAACTATTGTATGTTTGCCTTTTAAGGAAAACGTGAAACGTTTATAGAATACAAATATATTGTTGAAAAATACGTGCATATATATATATATATGCATACATATGTAAAAGACTATAGCCGCTCATCTATCCTAGTTATTAATAAAGACAATTAAAAATAAAAAAAACTGGCAATGCTGCACGGCTATACTGTTTTTAGAAAAAAAATTTGAAAAAAATAAGCCATTGCTGCCCGAGTATACTATTTTTTAATATAAAAAAGAGGACCCCCACCCATTAGGCGCCACGTATCAACACTTGTCTTTTTTATAATAAAATTAAAAACATAGAGTATAGTCGTGCGGCGGTACTCCTTTTTTTTTTTAATAAAAAAAATAAAGGAGAACCTCCATCGATTAAAGCACATGTCAAAAATAAGTATAGACGCCCGGCTATACGATTTTTAATAAAAAAAGAGGATCCCTTATTTATTAACCGCCACGTGTCAACACATGTCTTTTAAAAAATATTAACAGCATAGAGTATAGCCGCCCGGCTGTACTCTTTTTTATTTCTTTTTAATAAAGAAGAACCTCTATCGATTAAAGCCACGTTTCAAAAAATAAGTATAGCCGCCTAGCTATACTATATAAAAAATAATAATAAAAAATGACCCTCCTAGTTGCATTAGTTTGTACCTTATTTATGTACATACCTCCCAAATCAAATTCCTACATCACATTCATACATCAAATTCGTCAAATCACATTCCTCCAATCAAATTCGTCACATCCTCATATCACATCTTACTTCCGCTGCGATGTTAGGACCGCCTACGATTCTCTCCGGTCCTTGCAGATTGACAGAAGCACATGCGGACAATCCGGTTGACCCGGCTACCCAGACTCGTACTTTTATCGCCACCACCAAAGGTTATGTTTTTCATACGTCATCTCAAAAATCCGCATGGTTTATTGACTCGGGAGCTATGGATCACATGACATTTGATCCTTGCAAACTTATTAGTCTCAAATCATCCACTCCGTCTGTGATGTCTAATGCTAATGGTATCTCCTCCCTTGTGGTTGGAAAGGGCTCTCTATCTTTCTCTACTTCACTACAATTGGATTATGTATTGCTTGTTCCATTCTTGGACCATAACTTGTTGTCTGTTGCACAACTTGCTACTACTTAGGGGTGTACTGCAACATTTTGGCCGAATCATTGTGTTTTTCAGGACATCCTCACGGGAAAGACAATTGGTTGTGGTACTTGGTGGGGCAAACTCTACTACTTGGACTGGGCATCGGATAGTGAGACTAAAGTTGGTCAAGCTTTCACAACCAGTAGAACTCGTTATGAGGGGGAGAGAGACAAAGTTTGGTTATGGCATAAACATGTTGGGCATGCGTCGTTCGGTTATCTTAGGAAGTTGTTTCCAGCATCATTTTCCAATCTTGATGTTTCCAGCTTTTAGTGTGATACGTGTGAATTCGCTAAGAGCCATCGTATCTCGTTTCCATTAAGTTCAAATAAGAGTTTGGTTTCATTTTCTCTTATTCATTATGATGTTTGGGGACCTGCTAAAATTGCCACTTCGACATGAGCTCGATAGTTCGTTTATAGATGATTGCACACGTATGTAACTAAAGGGGAACTCAGTTTAAAATTTCAACAGTTCCATAAAATGGTGGAAACACGGTTTTAGGCCCGAACCCAAGTTCTCCGTTTGACAATGGTGGAGAATTTCTCAACCATGATCTTAACAAGTTCTTACAAGATCATGGCATCATACATCAATGCTCGTTCCCCTACACTCCCCAACAAAATGGAGTTGCTGAAAGAAAGAACAAACATTTATTGGAAGTAGTTCGTGCCTCTTTCTTTGGGGAAAAGTCGTCGTCTCTGCAGCATACCTCATCAATCGGATTCCCTCCAGTATCCTAAATTTCCAAACACCACCTCAAACACTTCACCACCATATCCAAATACCTCTTACCCCAAACCTGGAACACCGGATTTTCGGCTATGTTGTATTTGTCCCTTTACATGATCACCAACGAAGAAAATTGGATCCCTGAGCCAAAAACTGTGTTTTCATTGGCAATGCACCTCATCAAAAAGGATACCGGTGTTGTCATCCTCCTAGTTAGAAGGTCTATACCTCTATGGATGTTGTGTTTCAGGAACCTGACTTATATTTTTCAGGAGCACAAGAGGGGAATCGAGAATCCACTACTTCTTAAATTCTCAATTTTTCCCCAAGACGTTACTTTGCTTCAAAACGACCGGTCACCAATGGAAAGCGATCGGTCGTTACTCCTTAGTTATTCGAACAAGGAGAACCTTCTTCCAAACGACCGGTGATCAAAAGACAGCGACCGATCACTAGAGAAAAACGATCAGTTGTTTCCACGCTGTCAAAATCAAGAGGAGGAAATTGAACTGTTTTATGAGATTTTGCCTGCTTAAGCTCCAGTACCACACAAATCATCTACTGAGGAAGTGATTCAGGTAACATCTTTCCTTGAAACTGATAACACTAATGAAATATCCCATGATGATTTGATTTCAGAAGGCACAGAGCCTACATATCAACTTCTAGAAAGGAAGAATAGTGGCAAACTCGAGTACAATATGAAGCAGATCTTAAAGACAAAGGGAAATACCTCACCAATAATTTTATAT